>NW_028261385.1:103537928-103690722 GCF_051295495.1 Thamnophis sirtalis | reverse complement strand
AGAACCGGTTGGTAACTTTCTAAGCAGTTCGGAGAACCGGTTGTTGGAAGAAATCTCATTTTGTTTTTTGTTTTTCACTTTACAGGGCTAATCCTATAAGGAAGGCAGGAAGGAAACATTCTGGTGTTGTTTCTAGCCTAATCTTTATTACTGTGCTTAGAGAAGCTACGCCCATCAAAGTGAGTGATGTTGAGTTGGCCATGCCCACCCAGTAACATGACCACCAAGCTCCACCTATCCTGCTGGTCATTAGGGCAGAGAACCGGTTGTTAAATTATTTGAAACTCGCCACTGGTGGGTTCCTACCGGTTCAGCTGAACCGGTAATAGTATGGCGACCTGGTTCCCCAATTCCTGTGCTGCCATCTTGTTTTTGAGATCTGTGCATGTGCAGAATAATTTTAATTGAACTGATCATGCGTGCGGAGCACACATCCAGCTCATGTGCACAAAGTGCATGCACAAGGAAACCGACAGTAAAGCTGGCTAGATCCCACCCCTAGACTGACCCAAAGTCACCTGGTCACCTTTTTATATCTAAGAGGGGACTCACAGTCTTATGGTTTCTAGCCCAGCACTTCAGCCAGTATACCAAACTGAGATTCACTTTCCAGTCAGAGGCTTCGGAGAACTGAGAAGCTGATTACCAGCTGTTTCTATTAAAAAGAACTTTTCAAGCTAGAACTTGTTTGAAAAACAACCTTGTGGTTTTTCTTCTTGGGTGTTTTCACTTTTTACTTTTAGCAAAGCCTATCCCAATCCTTTTGAGGTTGCAAAAGGAAAGTGCCTTCCCAGGAGAATCTGATGAACTTTTGACATCTGAGGAAGATACTTCTTGGTTTTGAAATAGTTGGACTGGTGTCTTGAGAAAAAACAGAAGGGTCATGAATATGCCTGTTAGAGATGATGGAAGGGGAGGGGTGACTTGTAGGTCTTTTATTGATCCATTGCAAGAACCAGGATGCTGCCCTGAAGGGATGAGCAATACTGCTTCTTCCAAATTGCTACCAAATTGCTGTGATTCCATTCCCTGATCTGGCCATTGTCCCCTTCCACAAACACATTCAAACTGTGAATCTTTTTTATCTCCAATACCCTCAGCATGAGCAAGTGAGGCTGCTATGGGAACAGCTTGAAGACTTTTCTGTTCTCCTTGTACTATAAATACAAAAAAAAACCTTACCTGTCCCAACTCAGACCACTGATGCATCTAATGCAGCAGTGTTTACACTGATTGCCAGCATCTGAAGGAGGGTTGCTCCTCAGCTTTACCTGGAGAATTAAACTTCAACTTTTTTTGCATCCAAGGCAAATACTCTAGTTGTGTCTGCTGGAGAGTGATAGAATTTATGACAGAATTCCTAATATTAAGTAAGCATTAAGACTTGTGCTTATGCTAAATCTGAATTATTATTTGTATCATCATACATCAATCTGTGAGAGATGGATGTGGTTTATAAATTGAAGAAATAAATGTCCAGTCCTCTTTAGCCCACTCAGGTTTCGTTGTCTGGTGCTAAGCTCTTTTTCTAATGAATTCACTATTGATTAAGAGACTGCAAAGTAGATCAGATTAAAAACATGAAGCCATGGAAACCCTTATAGAGTTGTATTGAAAATAACTGATTTGAATCTCAGTAGCTCTATTTCAATTCTGTGAGATGGGCTGCATTTGGCAACTATGGTGGGGGAGAGCAAAACCTGTCCATTTTCTTCAAGTAAATAGTTATTTATAAGATGTAGGGTTTTTCGTAGCTGAAGAAATCTTGAGGTCCCATCCTATATCTTTTTTCCCATCTGAAATGAACACTTGTGCTGGTACTGATGAATCAATATGAAATGCTTGCATCTATTGCTGTTTGTCTTTTAACTGTATTGTTTAAATTATTAAAAAGGAGTAATTGTTTTTAAATGAGCACTTGTGTTGGGAAAAGGGCAATGTTGTATCCCAGCCCCCCACTGACAAGAAAGCCATTGAGTACTACAGACATCCTGCTAGAAATACAGCAGGGATGGCAAACTGGATCTGACTCAAGAGCCCACTTCATATACATGCACACCTCGTATTACCTGCAGCCTGGATTATTTTCAAGGGCAGGCTTAGCCCTTACCTGAACTTGTGCTCCCACCTCAACTGCACTGGAAGGACAAGCCAGTCCTTTGAACACTTGCCAGTGTTAGCACTACTTAGTCCCCTTTGTGAAAGATGTGAGGCTGTAAAAACCAAACAAGCAATTGTGGATGTTCTAGAGATGAACCACTTTCAAATCTGGGGATTCTCCTGTACTTGATGGAAGGCCAGGAGAGGGAGATTTTCCATGATAGAAAAAGTGGCCAAAGTCCAAAGCAGAATTGAGAGTGGGAGGTATAATAGTTAGAATCTTTGCAAGGATCAGCTTATACCAACTTTCAGTCTCCCTTTTCCTTGGCTGTCAAATGTGGGAGGGACCTCACTTAGCCTGGAGAAGTTGATTTTTTATGGCCCAGGTTAGGCCCATTGTCCAAAGTTTCCCTGTGCAATATGTTGGACCTCTCTCTTGTCCTGCTCTGCCTTTCCTGCTCTCTTGAATTACATTTATATTAAGAGGTATAAATCAGGTCATATTCCTGATAAATATGTACCTTGTGAAATAAATCTGGGTTTGCTAGAAAATTCATTGATGTCATGCTTTGTCAGAATGAGTTCAACTGATTCAGGTAACGTGTATTTAGGATTGTTATAATTATATCCTTGTGAACTTTTTTTCTATGGTTCTTCCTATATTCTCTTCCTATATTCAAGGTGCTGAATCAAAGGTGGGTTTCTGCTGGTTTGGCCTGGATCATGCAAACCGGTAATGGCAGCGGTTGGAGGCTCTGCCCCCCTGCCCGAACACTTCTGCACGTGCGTGAACTGGTAGTAAAATAAATTGAAACCCACCATTGTGATGAATATTAGACATCTTAGATACTTCCTTTTAATGACAAAGGTTCCGCAAAAGATTCAGCACCTTTGGACATTACAGATACTGGCTAAGGGGAAATAAGATAATGGCAATTTGGACAGAAGTTGCCAGTTCTGTAATTTCAGATCAATCAATGGAGCATGTCACCAAGCCTTTAATCGAGGTTAGTTGAGGCATGTTAATCTGTGCCAAAGGATGAAATAAAAAGCAAATAATAAAACACATATTTCTTGCAAAATAAACTCCATGTGCAGGAGAATAAGATAAGCCTGAAACAAAATGAGGCCTGTGCTGGGTAAATCTGTTCTGAAAATATTTCATCACTATCCTCCATGATTTACAAGAATGATTTGTTACTGACTTAGATTGCATTTGGTTTTGCAAGCATTGCTGTCACCAGAGCTGGGGCTCTGAAAGGTATGCTTCTCTTCAGGCAAGATTTGGATGATGGTAGGGTCTACTTCCTATTATTTTTTTCTAAAAAGGTAGGATAATTATATTTTTTTATTGGCTTCTTCAATTGGCACAGGAGAAAGTGGAGAAGGATCCACAGATTTAAGGCGGGAGGGAGGGAGAATCTTCCATTGATTTTAGATGGCTAATCCTCTCAACGACAAGAAAGGGAGGCATAGATTCATGGATAACTGAGTACACATTCTTATTAAAATTTCTTATTTGAATTTGGCAAACTTTTTTGTGACTATGCAATTAATTCGTCTACTGTCATATGTTCTCTAGTTTTAGCCTCCTACTTTTGTATTGTTGGCAAAGTTTCTCTTTTCCCATGTTGTGCTAAGTTGATTCTTGTCACTCGCAGCATATTAATTAATAACTTGTGGTACTTTTTATTTATGTCCTTTGTAATCATACCTAGTGAAAATAATGGTGGTTTTAATTTGGATTTTATTTTTAGAATTTTATGGATCTTTTATGTATTTATTATATCCAGTACTTTGGAGTCTTTTTACATTAACATCACATATGGTAAAATGTTCCTTCTTTGCTGTGGTATTTCTAACATTTCATGTATAAATTGTCCATCCTGGCAATCATTGATATAATCTATAGGACATTTAGTACCAATTTGGCCTCAAACTGTAGCTTGGTGTAAATTTTATTGATTTTTCCATAGTTCTTATGTTCCATTGTTATCACTTCCTTAAAATTTTACATCCGAAGCTCTTCTATACAATCAGGCAGTCTGTTAAGACAATGTTCCCCAGTTGCATGGAAAATTACTCTGTGTCATCTTACAATGCTAATACTGTAGCATTGTCCAGTAGTTAGAACTTGGGTTGAAGCCACTATGTAAATCACCAAGCTGAGTATGGGACCAATTGCATGCATTTCCATCCAGTTTCACGAATAAGGAGAACAATGGGGCACAGCCAATATTTCTGTCTGATCTCTACTTGTCATTGGATGATGGGTCCCAATAATTATGTTTTTTGTGAATATTGACATTTCAGCAGGTGCAGTTTTTCCTAACCCTGCACAAATATTTACACCTATTCAAATGTGCAATGCACAGTTGTTTAAGATACAGGAGCTCTGCCCCTGTTGTTCACCTTACTAAGACTTGAGCCCTTAAGAAACTAGATAGACTGCCTGCCAATAAATAAATACTTCTGGTAGCCAGTTGAGTAAAGGGTCAAAGACTGTTCTGTGATTTAAGAAAGTAATTTAGGTTAATATTTTACAGGTGCCTGTTTGTGCGAGTCTGGAATTTAGCAAGCTCTTTATCAGCTTTTTAGCAATTTCATGGATGAATCTGTTGGTGTTTTTAGATTTCCTTCTCTGCCAATTTCAAGGTTCTCCCATCCTCTGCAAAACTATTTGCTGCTTGCTGAGTTGAAATGCCTCTGACACCCACTGTCAAGTTATTTCATCTGCGGAATGGGAAAAAGATGGAAGAAGGAACTCAGATCTGGCCTGATCTGGTCTCCAACTAAGAAAAGAAGTTAGTTTCCTTTGTCACCTACAAGCTTTGTTCACAATGACATGCTTATCATTGGCTAACTTTCTCTTTGTCACTCACAGCAACAGATCCAAAAGTGGCCTTACAATTATAATAGTCTATCGTTCAAATATTATATTGAATGAACTAAATCATAGTTGGGAGGAATAGGAATCAAAAGGGAAGCATTCTCATGGTATCTATGTTCTAATAAAGATATACAAAGACAGAAACCATGAAAAATTGAAGAAAGAGCTCAAAGGAAGAAGATAAATATTTAAAAACACAGTTTTGCTTTAAATTGGGCTGCTAATTGGGCTGCTGAGATTGATAATTTTACTATAGGCAAATGCAGCTGAACAAGCAGTAAAAACTGATCCAGGGTGGAGGTAGGAACTTCAAGAATGAGAAATATTCAGTTGGAAGCCAGCTTTGTAGGCTAATAGGAAAGTCTGCAAAGTGACAAATCAACTTCTGTCCTTTTAACCCATCTGAAGTACAGATCCTTTGTTGAAGTCACTGATTGTGGGAGAATATTTGTTTGCAGAAAACACCCAAACAGCTTCTCAATTCTTTATCAGAAACATGTTTAAGAGGCTTAATTAAACATGATAAGTACAGAAAAAGTAAGCATTGGCAAGCCTAGATGTTTCTTAACAGAGTGGAGGGCTAGATAGATAATACATATACTTCACTGAGGGGGGGAAATCACTCTCCTTATTACCAGTGCTGAAACACTTTGCAGGGGGAACAGGGATCCATGCTGTTTGCCTTATTTGCTGTTAGAAAATTGCTACCATGAAGCCCAATGGGAGTCCTGGGTCTTGGGAGGAGGCTCTAAGACACACAAACTCAGAACTGTACCGTCCATGGCCCAGAGCCAAAGGGCCACTATTGTCATGTACAATAGCTACTATTTTTTTCTTTGAAAGCTTAATGTGTGACTCTACTTGCACTGAAGATGGTATACAAGATTGGACCAGGAGTATTAATATTCTGCAACACATTAATTGACAATTTTATTTGGCTTTCACAAATTCTTCAGTCCTTTAAACAGAGTCTGAATGCTCAAAAGGGAAAAAAATTAGAATGTGAATTATGAACCTGGGCACCCATTAACTATTTTGGACCTATCCCCTTTAAAATCACATAGAATCCTGAAATTCAGCATATTTGTAAAACTGTTGAGCTTCTATGTGTTTTGGCAATCGGCCAGCTCCCAGTCTATTTGCTGTGAAAACAAAGATGATACCTGCAAGCAAAGCTGATAACAGCTTTTTAATTTCCTGAAATGTAAAACAAGTGAAAAAAGCTACCTTGATCCAATGTGCAAATGCACATGGGTATAGGTGACACCCTTTCAGAGGTTGTTAAAAAATATTGCAGAAAATGGAAAGGATGCATTTCAAAGAAAAAACCTAAGATACTTTGAGGAAGACCTCTTTGCTTCAGATAGGCATGCATTTGATGGACACCATGATTAAAGGCCAATGATCAATATCTTAATAAGTGGCATGACATCATATTGCCACCAGTTGTGCTGCCTTCATATCTTTCCCTTCCCACGGTATTACCTGTTGCAATCAGGTTTCTTGTTTTCCTTGATAAGAGAGTGTCCTTGTTCCCTTTTTCAAGTACTCTCCAATTTCTAAGAAGTTTTCTTGGCTCTCTTTCTTTGTTTGGCTGTTGCTATTGAATTACTCTTTTAAATCATTCGTGTAACTTTGCAAACTCCATATCTGAAGGTAATATATCTGCTATAAAGATTACATGTATGGAGATATTTTATTTTAAACTAACATTCATAGAACGTTGACAAATGAGTTACAACTATAGTGACCATATTTTCTTGGACAAAACAAAAGACAAAGCTGCAAAAGGGGCAAATCTGAAAGATATTCATAAGGATAAAAAAAATTAATTGTTTATGTTTATAACTTTACTTTGCAAAGGAAATTTCAAGAGTAAAACCAAAGAAAACATTACCAAAATGCATATACAAATAAAAAAATATCTACAGTCAAGGACAGCTTTCTGAAATATAATTGTTTGGATCATTCATTTTTTGCAGACAATATAGACTCTTTTTCTCTTTTAAACCTGAACTATTTCAGGTTTAAGATATAAAAGGTTAGACTTTTCTCATGTCACGATTATACTAGTTCAAAAATTACGGCATACTATTTTTTGAAAACTGCATTTCAACCTTTTTCATACTAAACTGATGCTATGGAGTTATCCAGGCCTTTAAACTATTTTAAATGTCTGTTATTTGGGAGATTTGGAAGGATATTAAGATGATTACTTTGTTTTATTATTTTATTATTATTTTGCATTGTATAATTGAATTATAATGAGTTTTTCATATTTCATCTATTCAAGGATTGATTTTCTGTTGCTGTCCACTGGAAGAATTTATAATTACAGCATTTGTTAATGTCTCAATTTAAATAAGTGTCATTTGGAGCCTCAGAGACACTTACATTATTAGAAGTGATAACTGCGTCTTATAACCCAGAACATCTCATTCACCTCATGTGAAATCTGTAGGGAAGCCTCAGTACACCCATATCGTGATGAAACAGACTGATTCCAGGTTGGCAAAGATCACTTCTGACAAGATTGTGTGCATATCCCTTACTTATTTAACCTGTAATATGAGTACAGGTTAAATAAGGGATATATTAAGGGAAACTGGATTGAAAGAAGATGAGGATGTTTATAAAATTGGAGGAAAACATTTGAAAGCAAGATCCTTTGGAAGTTTAATGTTGGAGAAAACTTCTGAGTATACAAGTCTGTAGAGATTCTCAGTCCTCCAAGTCATAGTTGTCCCAAAGATGCTTTTTCAGGAGGCAACAGCACTTTCTTGGGTTTTTTTGAAGACGTTTCACTTCTCATCCAAGAAGCTTCTTCAGGATCTGGCAGGATCCTTCTATTCCCCACTATTCTGCACTATCCTGTCAGACTGAAGAAGCTTCTTGGATAAGAAGTGAAAAAACAAGAAAGTCCAGTTGCCTCCTGAATTTGGGATTTCTGAGTATACACCATGGATAGTCAAGGAAAAAAGAAAAAGGATCATTGAATAAATTAACCCAAATTATCACTTGATTGACTCCCTGGATTAGCATTCCCCATGCTCTTCTGTCTTCCATGGCTTCCTTCAGATCTGCAATAGTCATCTCAGTGTTATCCTTTATTTATAGTATTCACCCAATGGGTACTACTGCGACAACTTCTCCTTTTTCTGCTGATCACTCCCAGCATGACTGACTTTTCAAGTGAATCAGCTTGCATGACATGGCCAAAGTATGAGAGCCTTTGTTTGACAATCTTGGCTTGGAGTGACATTTTTGGTGAGATTTGATCTAGGACTTCTTTCTTTGTGATTTTTTTTTTTTTTTGCAGTCTATAGGAAATAGTCACTTTCAGCGCCACAATTCCAGCATCACTACTTCTGCTACTACACTGCCATAAATCAGAAAAATATTCCCCTGTGAACTGCAGTACATTATATTCATTGCTACAAATGGAATATATGAGAACAGAGAGAACAATCTCATTTTAAATGTGGCCAGGCAATTTGAAATCTGTCCCTTGGGAGAATAGTTGTCTGCATTATTTTGCAAAAGAAAAGGAAGCTAATGTTTATTTTTAAACTCCAGGATTTGTACCTCTTCAAGTTCATTGTTTGTATTCTCAGCAGAGAGAGAAAAGGATGCATGTTTTTATTGTGTTTATCAACACGATTAGCTTCTCCGCTAAGATACAGCATATAAACTGAAAGTGTAAAACTTGGATAGCTATCTAAAACAAAAATATCAGTCCAATAGTTGTACCTGACTCAAGAACATAAGAAGCATCCTATTGGGTCAGACCCCCGGTCATTTAGTCCAGCAGTCTGTTCTCAAAGCAGTCAGCCACCTGCACAAGGAAGCCCATTTGTCTCCCAGCAGAGAGTTTTCAGTCACGCTGCTAACAAGGCTAATGGCTGTTGTTCCCCTTGACTTCTATGAATTGGTCCAACCTTGTTTGAAGCCAGCCAAGGTGGTAGATAGCACCACATCTTGTGGTAGAAAATGTCAAAGTTAAATTGTGTGTTGTTGTAAAACAACATTTGCATTTCGCCTTATTTTTCCAGGATTGTGGGATTCAATTGCCTTGGATTACCTCTGGTTTTAATATTAGGAGAAAGGGAAAACAGGTTCTTCTTGTTTATTTTATTTATGCTATGCAGACAATTCAATCTTGTCTCCATTCATAAGCCTCCTTTTTAGACTAAAAACATGGCAACCAACGTAGCAATCTTTTTTCATAGGAAAGCTGTTCTAGTCCTTTGATCCTCTTAGTTGCCCTCCTCTGAACCTCCTCTGGCTCATCTACAATTTTTTGAGGTCCAGGTGCAGTTGGATTTTAAATGTATACCTTACTACATTCTCTATGGCTTCCACAAAGACCTAAATTATGTGATAAATCTTCGGACTTAGAACAGCAATTAATAGAGGAACAGAAATCCCTGGTAGTAGCTAGACTTTTTTTTCAATGGGCATGTTATCAGGGTAATTTTTTCCATTGGATGTACAGAGCCATAGGGACCTCCCTGGCTAACAAGGTCAATCCAAAGGAAGGAAACAAGTTTAAACCTGAAAATTTGGGCAAGGCATCAGCGTAGAACAGGATTGGTGCCAGGAAAGCATTTTGAGTAATGGCTTTAGAAGATGCTGGGTGCAGATGCTGGAGCAAGGCAGCAGCTTGATTACCTGGGCTGGATCCCAGTTAAGCAAGAACAAAAAAGAGAAGTGCAAGCTTAGCTGTAGCCTTCAAAACAAAAAGTACAAAGAGCCCAATTGCTCTCAGGTTGGATGAAGATGAAACAAAGAATTGTGATGATTTGCCTTTGGGAATTTAAAAGGGGCCATAGGAACATTCCTGTGTGCCTAAATTTAATCTGGTTTCATGAATGCTGAAAAGCAGTATTATGGAAGAGCATAAAAGAGAGAGATGGAATATTAAAGGCATCACAAGGGATGCTCTCCCATCTGATATCTTGACTGTCTTATTCTTTAGGGATTGTTACAGGATGTTGCCATATTTCCCACCAAGATTCCAGACTGCCCAGTTTACAAGTCCTTGACTTACAACCCTTTGTTTAGTGAGTGTTTGAAGTTACAACAGCACTGAAAAAAGTGATATGACACTCTTCACACTAATGAATGTTGCAGCATCCCCATGGTCACATGATCCAATTTGGAAGCTTGGCAACTGGCTTGTATTTATGACAGTTGCAGTGTCCCAGGCTCATGTGATCACCATTTGCAACTTTCTGACAAGCAAAATCAATGAGGAAGCCAGATTCACTTAACAGCCATGTTACTAACTTAACAACTGCAGTGATTCACTTAACAGCTGTGGCAAGAAAAATCATAAAATGGGGCAAAGTTCACTTAACAACTGTCTTGCTTAACAACAGAAATGTTGGGCTCAATTGTGGTTGTACATCAAGGATTACTGGCATTTGTATTGTTGATTTCTTGAATTTATATTTTTGATGCTTTTTAAACACTTTATTGTACAATTCCCAGGGTCTATTAAAGGTATGTATTGTTTAAATAAATAACAATGTCAACTAATAATACAAAGCACTTGACATGCATACAGTAGTGGCCAAAATTGTGGAAACATTTTGGGAAGAGTATTTTCTAAAACTAATAACACCACTTTTTTTGGAGTAGTACCACAAAATTATATATCAATGGAAAGATAATTTAATCATGAATGTAATGCAATAACGTTTAAGAAGGATTTGTTATTAGAATAGCAGTTATAAAGAAAAAAGTGAAATGAGATATACAAAAATTATCGCCATAGAAAAAATGAGATATACAAAAATGATCACATCAGTTAATACTTAGTTGGGTAACCTTTAGCATAAATTATGGCCTTACAACATCTTTCCATGGAGTGAACCAAGTATTTTAGTTCTGTAGCTATTATAATGTGAAACCAAGATTGAATGATTGCTTCTATTAACTGGGTTTTATTGCTGGGTCGCTTCTGACTAACAAATTTCTTTAGTCGGCTCCATAGATTTTCAATTGGGTTAAGGTCTGGGCTATTCCCAGGCTGTTCCAGCAGTGGAATATCTTGAAACTCCTCCCCAAAAAGAGGTGTTAGTAGCCATCAAACCTCAAAAATACACTTTTCCCAAAAGGTTTCAAAATTTTGGCCACTACTGTATAGAAAACTATCAGACAGGGTCCCTCTGTAAACCTTTCCCCACACTTACACCACCACTATAGTTAAATCTAGAACCAGAATATCTTGGGGCACCCTTGGATGGATGAACCATCTTGAGATAAATAGCCTACCTCAGACTTTAGGTCTCGTAACCTGCTCCAAGATTTTTCAAATTGTATTCCATGGGACCCTTAGATTCTAGGAGACGCTAATTGGGCCTTTTGGAAGTTTAAGGGTGACAGGAAGTGGTACAATCACTCAGACACAGCCAATTTCCTATCAATGATGTTTGGTCTCCTAATCAGCGATTCCAATAATTGTTGTCTTAACTACTAGGCTCTATGACCTGAAAAAGAGTGGAACCTTTTGGCCCAGTGATGTCTTTTTTTTTTACTTAGACAGTTGGAATGAAATAATATCTGTAATTACTGTTCATTATTTCAACAAAAAGGAGTATACGCCCAGATTGCTTTAATACATATTTTGAAGAAAAACCCAGTAATTAAGATATATGTAGTACACACAAAGAACGTGTTTCTCTCTCTCCTATCACCCAAAATACTGTTGTGTCTTTCAAACCTCTCCTTGGCAGCAGATGACATTTCAGAAGATCTGTCCATAAGATGGAAATAACATTTCCTCTTTCCTTCAGATCCACTCAGAGTATAATGTTAATCAAATAACAAAGAATTTGAAAGAATGCAACCACTTTTGTTCTTCCCCTTGGCTGCCCATGGAAAGTGTTTCATGCATCTTGCTGCCCCATGTTGAATAAAATCAAGGGGAAATACCCTCTTTGAAGCTTTTGTGTTGCATTAAAAAAGATCATAAGGCAGAAGTGATTAGACTTCAAAAAAAGAAAAGCTAACTGCATCTAAAAAGCATCCTTTTTCTCTTATACACACATGGCTAGATTTCACTGGTGAGGTCTACTACATATGGGCTTCTAAGGAGTATCACATTTAAAGTGTTGCTGCCTGTGCAACTTAGAACAAATGTGTGCCAAAGATGCTGGCTGGTTAATTCTTAACCCTTAGCCTGAAAAGTATCCATAAATGAAACCCATAGCCCAAAATATGATTGGTTATTTAGAATCTACAGGTGAGCTTCATCCAGCTCCTGCTTCTGAGGTCAACACGGACCCTCTCTGCTCATTCTTCCTTCAGTTCCATCCAACATACCTTTTCTCATATTGAGTCTTCTGATCGGCTGGGCTCTCTTCCTCTTCCTTCAGCTTGGAAGTCACCTGCTTCTTCTAGCCCTCAGCCAATGGCATCCAAAGTTCTGTTGCAATTTCCAGGATTTATTTTACGTAAGTACAACTCACATCATTTTCCTCTCAGGCTCAAGCTCAGTGGAAGCTGCCCAAATATTTAACATGCTATGGATAGACAAGAGGGTTTATTATATACTATGATGAAGCCACTTTATAGAGTTGAGTGCCTTCTGTCAACATGGAGTGAAGACCCATGGTATATCATTTCTATATAGTGTGTACAGCATTTCTTTCCCCCACTTTTCTCACAGTTTAACAGATATTTAACACTTGTTGGCTGTTGACATGAGTGGCATTTATGCCCTAAGCAACCGTAGCTGCCAGTGCAGTTTCCGCAGTTCAAAATCAGACTAGCTGCCTTCTTTGCACCGAAATGAGGGAAGGGCATCATCTTGTTCTTTGCCTGGAGCGTCAGAATGTTTTCAGCTGACAGGCTGGGAAAAAGATATAAAGCAACAATATAAGTTAGTGTAGCGAATAGGCAAGGCCCATTCATTCTATCACCTGGTGCAGGTAGGTAAGGCAGGCAAATCCAGTCCTTTACACTCATTCAGTCATGTCTAATAATTTTTTTTTTTCCTTTTTATTTATTTATTTTTTTCTTTAAAAAAAAACACAAATATGTCATCATTTGTCAATCATTAAAACATTGAAGTACAATTTTTTTTGTGTGTGTGTACCCCTCCCTCCCTCCACCCCCCACCCCCCCTCCTCCTTCCCCCCCCCCCGACTTCCCAGAACCCGTACACGGTATAGAATTTTAACTAACACAGTCTAAAATCTATTGAGAAAAAAGAAATAAAGAAATTAATGACATTCTAGATTGACCTTAGCTTCTTCTTACTGAACTAACTTTAAACAATTTAAATCATTCCTGATCTTAAGCATAGGCTAACTGGAATTTCTTAGTCCCGTATTTATTTTGTATATAGTCAATCCATTTTTTCCAGTCTCGTTTATATCTCTCATTTGAATGATCTTTGAGATATGCCGATATTTTAGCCATTTCAGCTAAGTTTGTTACTTTCAATGTCCATTCTTGAATTGTAGGCAAGTCTTCCTTCTTCCAATATTGCGCCACCAACAGTCTTGCTGCAGTTATCAGGTGAAGAGTCAAGTTGGTCTCTACCACTGTAAAGTCAGTACATATACCTAGTAAAAATAGCTGAGGACTAAACTTTATCCTTCTTTTAAAAACATTTTGCATGACCCACCATATTTTTATCCAAAATGCTTTAACCTTTTGGCAGGTCCACCATATATGATAATATGTAGCATCGAGAGAACCACATCTCCAACATTTAGGCTGTACATTCGGATACATAGAAGCCAACTTTTTAGGATCTAAATGCCATCTATAGAACATCTTGTAAAAATTTTCTCTCAGATTTTGAGCTTGTGTAAATTTCACATTTCTTACCCAGATTCTTTCCCATGTATCCAACATTATTGGTTCCTCAATATTTTGAGCCCATTTTATCATACAATCTTTAACTAATTCTGTTTCCGAATCCATCTGTATTAATACATTATATATCCTCTTTATATGCATTAAGCTTTGATCTCTTATTTGTTTAAACAAGTTATCCTCAACTTGAATAAAACCAATTTTTTGATCTATTTTCCACCTAGCCTGTAATTGCCCATACTGGAACCATGTTTGAACTACCTTCTCCTCTTTTAATACCTCTAAAGATTTTAATTGTAATACCCCCCTTTCCGAGGTAAGAAGCTGTCTGTAGGTAATTCTGTCCTGTTTTTGTGCTGTATTCATATTTTCAATTGCGTGTCTAGGAATTGCCCACATGGGTATCTTGTCATTTAATTTATATTGATATTTCTTCCAGACCCGCAATAAAGCATTTCTTAAAATATGACTTTTAAAGTTCTTATCCAATTTTTTGTTGAATAACAGGTAAGCATGCCAACCAAATACCAGATCGTGTCCCTCAATGTTCAATATTCTATCATTGGTTAAGTGAATCCAGTCACTAATTACAGATAATACCACTGCATCATAATATATTTTTAAATTAGGTAGTTTCAATCCTCCTCTCTCACGTACATCTTGCATTATTTTCATCTTTACCCTCGGCTTCTTTCCTGCCCACACAAATTTGTTGATACCCTTCTGCCATTCTAAAAGGTTCGCATCTTTTTTAAGTATAGGTAACATTTGGAAGAGAAATAAAAATTTTGGTAAAATGTTCATTTTCACTGCCGCTATCCTACCCAGCAAAGATAAGTGCAGTTTCTCCCATTTTTTCATCTCTGTCTGTATGCTATGCCAAAGTGGTTCATAATTATGCTTATATAATTTCCCATTTGAAGTTAAAATGTTAACTCCAAGATATTTAACTTTTTTAACTACCTCACATCCTAGCATCACTCCTAATTCTTCCTTTTGTTTAATATTCATATTTATAGCTAATATTTTGGTTTTTCCTAAGTTTATTTTAAAGCCCGACACTTGACCATATTGATTAATCATATTCATTAAAACCATACTAGATTCCTGCGGTTGTTCCAATATTATGACCAAATCATCCGCAAAAGCGCGGACTCTATATTCTTGCTGCCTAATCTTGATCCCTTTTAAACCATCCAAGCCCCGTATTTTATTCAACAATACTTCCAAAGTTATAATAAACAATAATGGGGACAAAGGACAGCCCTGTCTTGTACCTTTTCCAATTTGAAAAGAGTCTGTTAGACTTCCATTGACTATAATTTGTGCTGTTTGCTGTTGGTATATTGCTTTAATTGACTGTAGAAAATTATCTCCTATCTGCATTTTTTGCAGTATCTTCAACAGAAATTGCCAGTTAACTCGATCAAAGGCCTTCTCAGCATCCAAAAATATAAACGCAGCAGGGATCTGGTTGTTCTTTCCCAAATATTCTAATGCATTAATAATTAATCTAACATTACTTTTCATCTGTCTCCCTTGTATAAAACCTGTTTGGTCCGTATGTATCAATTGTTGAGTGACCAACATTAACCTATTTGCTAATATTTTAGTAAAAATTTTATAATCTACATTCAGTAATGAAATAGGTCTATAATTTTTGGGTTGAGTAGTATCTTGTTCTTCTTTGGGTATCAAAGATATAAACGCTGTCTTCCAAGATGGAGGGACTTTACCTTCCGTTTGAATCATATTAAATAATTCTCTAAGAGGTTCTACCATTTCTAACTGTAAGTTTTTATAGTAAACCGCTGTCAAGCCATCTGTACCTGGTGCTTTCCCTAACTTTAATTGCTTAATTACCTGCAGGATTTCCCCCGAGGTTATTGGTTGATTCAATTTTTGCCTGTGTTCTTCTCTAACTGAAGGTATTTTCTCTTTGTCTAAATATTTGTCTATGTCTAAACCATTAATTTTATCCCCTTTATACAGTTCTGTAAAAAATTCCCAGAAAGCCTTTTGAATCTCTTCCTGTTGAAACACCTCCTTCCCTCTGTAAAACAGTTTAGATATATTTCGAGTTTTCCTTTTTTTCCTAATCTGATAAGCTAACCATCTGCCAGGTTTGTTTGCATTACAAAAAGTATTGTGTTTTGCATATAATAGATTAGTAGCCACCTGGTCAGAGATCAACATGTCAAATTGAGATTTTAATATGTTAATAGCTTCCTTAACCTTTGTATCGTCTGGGTTCCTTGTTAACTCCAGCTCTTTTCTCTTAATTTCCTCTTCCAGTTCTGTTCGTTTTAACCCTTGCTTATTTCTATGTGTTTTATTTATATTCATCAAAACTCCTCTCATATACGCTTTGCTTGCGTCCCATACAAATTCCATAGATGTACCCTTATTCATATTCAAAACAAAATATTCAGATAGTAATTTTTTACAATCATTAATATACTTTTCATATCTAAATAAGTTTTCATTCAATCTCCAAGACCTTCTTGCCTGCACTACCCTTCCCAACTCCATCCAAACTGGATTATGGTCAGAAAGGACCCTAACTGCAATCTTTGTTTTCTTGACCCTAGAAAGCAAATCGTTAGTGGTTAGGATAAAATCAATCCTTGAAAGGGATTGATGCCTGTCCGAGAAGAAAGTGAAGTCATATTCCTCTGCATTTCTTTCTCGCCAAATATCTCTCAATTCAAAATCATCCATAATGTCAAAGAAAGATTTGGGTAACTTTGCTCGCATCTTGGTATTTAGGCGGGAAATCTTCTTATCTCTCTTAGTGTCTATCACTCCATTCCAGTCACCCAATAGTATACAGGAACTATAGTCCCACTGTACTAATTTAGCATGAAGATTTCTATAGAATCTATCTTGCTGTTGATTGGGAGCATAAATTCCCAAAAGTAATGTCTTTTTCCCTTCTAAGATTAAGTCTAAAGCAATATATCTTCCGAAGGGATCTGCTTCTATTAATTCAGCTTTCATATCTTTTCTTAAGTATACAACTATACCATTCTTCTTTTCCATAGCAGAAGCTGCAAAATGTTGACCAAGTTTTGAGTTGATCAAATATTTTTGATCAGTTGACTTGATATGAGTTTCTTGCAAACAAATTACATCGTTCTTAAATTGTTTGAGATAATGAAATATTTTCTTCCTCTTCTGTGGAGAATTCAGTCCATTGACATTCCATGTTAAGATCTTAGTTGTCATTTTTGGTTGGTTGAAGCATTTTTAGAGCTTCCTGCACGGCCTGTTTAACCTTAGGTCTAGCTCCTCCCATTGCTTCCAGATTTGTTGTTGTAGATCCTTGATCGATGGCCGATGATTGTTGATGCTGTTGCTTTTTAGCTTGTTTCTCCATACGTCTAGTAGTCATGCGGCTAGGTCTTGGTTCCATAGCACCTTGCACTTCTAGAGAAGAAAGATGCTCCATCTTGTCTGATGGTTGTGTAGTTTGCTGTCTATCCTGTCTTTCTTGTGGTCTTTCTCTGGGTCCAGATGGTGCAGGGTGTCCGGCCTTCAATATATTATAATAAAAATCTCGGGCTTTCCATACAGAGTTGAGGCGGTACCTTTGCTTATCAAATGTAAATATGATGCCAAATGGTGCATCCCATCTATACTGTATCTGACGATTTCTGAGTTCTTCGACCAAAAAAGCGTAGTCTCTCCTGGCTCTTAACATTGGAGGTGGTATCTCTTTCAAAACAACCAGGTCTTGACCGCTAATTTGAAGCTTAGTGTTGTAAGATGCTTGCAGTACCATATTTCTAAACTCTCTTGTAGTAAAATATATAACGATGTCTCGAGGAAGCTGCTTCTGCTTTGCCAGCCAGGAGTTGACGCGGTAAGCTTTGTCAATTTGCCAGCCTTGATTGGTCCCTGGTCTTCCCATCAGGCGGTCAAAAGCTTCCGATAGGATCTGTTTCAGGTTCTCCTGTTTCTCCTCACGCAGCCCCCTTACTCTTAATGCGAACTCCATTTGTCGGTACTGTATCATAATAATTTCTTTTTCAGCATTTTCCACTTTTTGTTCCACCACCTCTGTTTTCAATGTCAAGTTAGCATTGACATCATTAAGAGCCTCTAGAGTATCTTCCACTCCAGAAATATGTTCTGTTAATACAGTTACAAGACTCAGCATGTCGTCTCTAATTTTATCAACCTTAGCCTCAAATTTCTCATACAGCTCCTGTTTGAGTCCTTTTATTTCACTTTTAATTTCACTTTTAATTTCTTCTTTCATTTCTTTTATTTCCTCTTTTCTCTCCTCTCTATTATCTCTAAATTTATCTTCCATTTTAATTGTCTGTGCATTAAGAGCCTCGCTTAGATTACTCAGAAAAAATTCTTTCGTTAACACATCCCCAGCAGGGGGCGTAGGAGGCGGAGGCTGCAGCTTTGTGCCAGGCACTGAGGATGTGCCCCTGGAAGTAGAGGGTGATGACTTCAAGTTAATATTTGGTTTTGAGGCCATTTCAAAATTTATCTGCCTGCAGTTAATAAAACTCTATTACCTAAATATGCAGCTTTAAAAAAGGAGGCTTTTATTTTGAAGTTTAAGGCTTGGCAAAACTTTCAGTGAGTAAACATTGTAACAAGACCATTCAGCAGATTCATCACCATTTAACTTCCAAATAAGCAAGGTTACTAAGGGAGTAAAATTCTTCTATTGTGAAACCAAAACAAATGATAAGCAATCTCTCTTGTTTTGAATTCTTTTGAGGATTTGCATTGTCTAGCAAAAAATGTTCGTTATTACCGGAGAAACCAGGCTGCTCGGCGCCATTTTAGAAGCCTCTGAGTAAATAATTTTTCGGAGGAGAAAAAGAAAAGAAGCTAAAATGTTGATAAGCAATTAATGTCCACAGTGAACGGATCCAGCTCGTGATAAGAATAAATCAAACAAAACTTTGATCAGAGTGGGAGAGACCTACTTTGTCCTGCACAAGGCAGTTTGAAGTTCCCAGCACGGACAGCCGTTCTGCCTTGGGCTAGCCCCCCTTTCCTTGCAAGCACAAAAGCTGCAAAAATCGAAGAGCATTTGCCAGCAAAACAGTTTCTTCTTTCCTTCTTGCCTGAAGGATAAGAAAACCTGATAAGACGTCAGATGGAAGATCCTCTAAACAGGTACGTAGCCAGGAATTCGGAGGCAGCTGATTTTTTGCTGCTTCCACCAGTAGGCTCCTCCCAGGAACCCGTCATGTCTAATAATTTGAATCTTATTCAGACAGGAAAGCAATGTCTTTGCTTCCCAAGTCAAAAGATGCCCCAGAGCCCATACACTTTTGGCTGCAGGGAATACATGTTTAGTCATTTTGGAATCCTCTTCTCAAAAAGGGAGGGGAAAGACTAGAGGCTTGCTTGGGCAAGTTCAGGAAGAGTTTCCCCCAGTTCTGGTTCAAAAGTCTTGATCTTGAGGCCGGGGGTGGGGGTGGGGATTGAGTTCACTGAAAGACCAAACTGAAAAAAGAAAAGTAGAAAATGGTTGGATAGATGAGAACCTCAGGGAGAGCTGGACAATGACAAGACACGCTGCTTTGAAAAAACATGGCTTAGTGACTCAGTGGTTAAGGTGGCTCAGTGGCTAAGATTCTGAGCTTGTCGATCAGAAAGGTCGGCTGTTTGGCAGTTTGAATCCGTAGTGCCACATAACCGAGTGAGCTCCTGCTACTTGTCCCAGCTTCTGCCAACCTAGCAGTTCGAAAGCATGTAAAAATGCAAGTAGAAAAATATGGACCACCTTTAGTGAGAAGGGAACAGCATTCCGTGTGCCTTCGGCATTTAGTTATGCCAGCCACATGACCACAGAGACATCTTTGGATGGTGTTGGCTCTTTGACTTTGAAATGGAGATGACCATCGCCCCCTAGAGTCGGGGACAACAAGCACATATGTGCAAGGGAAACTTTTACCTTTTACCTTTAAGATAGTGCTCCAGGGATGTGAAGCTGCTTTCTCTAGACTAGAGCAATGTTTTTCAACCTTGTCAACTTTAAGATTTATGCCTGAGGAATTCTGGGAGTTGAAGTCCACACATCTTAAAGTTGCCAAGGTTGAAAAAAACTGCTCCAGGGAATGGATGAGAAGGGAAATCTGGATCAGATCTCCAGAAACCTCCAGGAGACACAGGAGCTGAACTAAATTGTTCCATGGCCTCTGAGTTAAATCTACTTGAATCAGGGATTATCCAGGAACAGCAAATAACGAAAGCGTGCTGAGGTTATCCTTCAATGCCAAGGATGTATTAGGCAAGGCTCTGTCCAATTTATTTTGTGTGCTGGTCTGCTTTATTGACTTTGATATCTTGTTTCTGACAACTGTGCCTACTGAGTAACCTTAGTATCTGAGACATATTGTATTGTGTAAAGCAAACTCAGTTCTTAGTACTTTAGTACTTTGTGAGTCTATGATTTGCTTTATTCTGCCCACCCTAATTAATTTTGCAAATGACTACCTTAAAGTTCAAAAGAAGTTTTACATTTTTCCTTTCCTTGTTTTTCATAATGTCGTATTTTTAATTATACATTGTGTTTTGGTTTGATCTGTTCAACAAAGGAAGTAGGGAGGACCTGTTTTCTCTGGTGACATATACCTCTGGGATACAAGGGTCAAGAGGTCATGCTGTGGAGTTTATTTTCCGTTTTGTTGTTGTTGTTGCTGCTGCTGCTGCTTTTATTATTCCCGGTTACTAGAAAGTAAGAGTGGACAGATGGTAAGATCCTGCCTGTCTGTCTCAGGGGCAACTGTTAAGGAAGAAGAGGCCAAGACAAGGATTCTTCTGAATATTAGTAATGGCAGAAGAAAGAATAGTACTGATTGTTGCACCAAGGTAGGAAGATGGCTGGACCAATCTTCCTACCAAAGGACCTTCCTTCTGGAGGGAAGATGAAGATCTTCCACCTTTCATCCTATGGGTTCAGCTTTGCTGCTACAGGAATTGCTACTTTCTTGTAGATCTGTTTTTCAAAATGTAAATGATTTCCTCTGTTTTTCATACACTGCATTTAAATAACAGTAAAAACAAAGCCAAGCTCAGTCATAAAGAGATGTGATCTTTCACTGTTTTGTTGCATCAAGTCAAGGTCAACCCAAACCCACAAATTTTGCATGGATTATGGAACACGTTAACTCTGCAAATGTCTGCTGGAAAGTATCAACTACTAAGATCTGCAGGTGTCTCCGTTATGTGGGTGTTATCTATACATAGATACCCTCATCACAAATATACCCTCAGATTAATTCACTACTGTAGTCTCAGACCAGCATAATGTAACCCCAGAAAATTTTAGAGATGGGGGGGGGGGAAAGTAGCCTCAGAAATGTAAATCGAGACATTTGGAAATTTCAAGGTCAGCTCAGTATGTTGTTGAAGGGCAACCATGCAGCAGCATAACGTAGGCTAATCACGACCTTACCTGCAAATACGGGTAACTAAATTTGGAAAGTTTATTTCTTTCTCCCTCCTTCCCTGCCTCCTTTGAACAAGCAATTTCAGATGGGATCAATTTACAAAGAATAAATTTCCCTTACTCGCAGTTTGCTTTTTTGAGATTGTTTCCTTTCAAAACAGTTTTCCTGGAGTAAAAAGGGGGCTCCCGAGACACCAGCAAATCTGTACCAAAGATAGACAGCTGCAGCCCACAACCTTGAAAATAGTTTGATTTAATGCTGAGGTAAGAGAGAAAGCAGTCAGCACAGAAACTCAGAAAGAGATTTTTTGCTGCTGGACAGCAGTTCTCATTTGCCCTCACAACCACTTTCCAGTCTCCTATTTATAAAAAAGAATTTCATCTTCAAATTAGTATATGCATCATCTTTCCCTGTGACAAGAGGATTGGTGGATGTTACCATATTTTAGCAGGCATTTTCTTGATATTTTCCCCCCCCTCTTAATTTTTGCTCTTCTGTCTTGTTCTCTCCGACATCTCATACGTTGTAGTTACCATACTTCTGGCTGATGAGCATATGTATGAAAAATGGAAAATTTCATGATTGTGCCTTGTTTTTATAATAAATAAAGTGGAAAGGCAACAAATACGTAGAAAATAAAAGTAACAGATAACTAATAACAGTTCATCGGGGAAAGTTCATCTCAGGACTTTGAGATTGCTAAAATTTAGTCTGAGGTCTATGGTAAAAACATATTTTCTTCTAACTCTAGGAATGGGTTTGCACTATTCATCAGTGCAGACATTATTAGAGCTTCCACCATAGATCTCCTAATGACGTTCCAAGATTAATTAAAAGTCCTGTTCCTGACAGGAGTATCCATGGTGAGAGGGAGATGTCAAAGAAGTCAAGATGGCAGCCACAACCGTACTATCAAAGAACCAGCCCCCACTTTTTACATGCCATTTAAAAAGAGGTGTGGATATGATTGCCACCATCTTGACTTTTTGACACCTCTGCCCCGGCTGTCATCTTGCTTTCAAACCACTGATAAATGCAGCTACTATACATACCTGACATTTCAAGTAATCCAGCCTCACTGTCATCACCTCAGGTCTAAATGGTTTTGGTTTTTAATGTCTAGCATACTGAGGCTGCTACAGTTCTGGGTAAGAGTCTGTTCAATCATTTATCTCACTGTGGGGATTCACTTTAAAAAATACTTTTCTTTTGCCAGTGATACCTAAAATGTGCCACTATTTTTTGCAAAGTGTTTTCACAATAGAGCTGCTTCTTTTTTTTCTATGTATTGTTTAATATCATTATTTATATCCTGCCTGTCATTACTTATGATGATTGACATTAATACTCTTAAATAAAAATGCCAAAAATACTTTTTAGTAAGGTTTCTCAATTTGGCAACTTTAAGCTGGTTGGGGCATTCTAGGAATTGAAGTCCATCCAATTTAAAGTTGTCACAATTAACAAATGCTGGTTTATAGGACAGAAACAATCCTTTTGGGATCCTTCTCAAAGGGCAGTTGGTAGGGTGGATAGAAATTGAGGTGCCCTTGTAAAATGGTCCTGGACTTTTTCCTTTTTGTGTCTTGATGCCTTTCTTTTGCTATTTACAAGAATGGCCTTTTGCTGAGGTAGCTCATTAGATGCCTGCTGTGCAGAAGTTGTTGATGTTGCTAGCATATCTGCAGAAGGAGTACTTAAACTGGATTAGATGTCTTTCCTACTAACAGTCCACAGCCTGATCTCAGCGTGGGGAATTATCAGGCTCTGTTTTCCCACAAGAGGATCCCATCATTTGATATGTTGATCCAAACTTATTCAGAGGCAGTTCCCATCTCATCTTTAATCTCTTGAAGACGACAAGCTCAAGAATAGGAAATAAAAAATTGAGGAAATAATAATTTCTGTGAGGACACAAAAAACATGTGAACAGTCTGTATTTTTGCTGCAAATTGTCTTAATGCAATAAACCTCTCAAACAATTCAGCATAGTTGCTCACCACAAAGGGGCAATTATAACTTCTCAATATAACAGACTGTGTGATTTTAAGCATTTTCATAGTGAACGTGTGGCATCAACAGTTGAGAAATTGCTAATGTGTTTGGGTTACTCGAGTCTTCCAAATAACCTGGAAAGCAGATAAAAAAATATTGAGTGTTAAACAGCCATCTTTTAGCAAGGAGATATCAGTATTGTGTGCACGTACATGGCAAGCCTTTATCTATTTGTTAGATTTATATCCCACTTTTTCTGCCAGAAATGAAATGCCTCCTCCCAGTTTTCTCCACTACATAAACTCGGGGGTGGGGTGGTTGGTTGGACTGAGAATGACTGGCTCAAGTCACCCAGGTAGTTTTTATGGATGTGGATGAATGTTAACCTGAGGCCAGCCCAACACCTTCACCATCAAGCCAGAATGCAATCTGTTTGGTTCTAGCTTAAAGTCAGTGCTACAGGGTAGATCAGTTTAAGAAGTCAATGCCATATAGCAGTGATGGCTAACCTTTTTCTAAAAGTGTGCCAAAAATTGTATGCATGTGCACTATTGCATGCATGTGCGTGCCCACCCACCTGTGCATGCGCAAGCGAGTGATCTCCCCACACATGCCTGCATGACCTTCTGCATGAGCGGGGGGTGGTTTTACCCTCCCCAGGCTCTGGAGGCTTTCCTGAGCGAAAACAGCCTCTCCCAGCCCTCTGAAAGGGCAAAAATCAGGTGCCGGAGCTGAGGGCTGCCACGCTGGCAAATATGGCTTCGCGTACCACTTGTGGTACGTGTGCCATAGATTCACCATCACGGCCATATAGGGATACTTTTATCGAGCCGCTATAGGAACAGAATATTTCAAATCTGCATGTGCCTCTCACCTTCATCACTTTATTTTCATTTGAATTTGGGAGGGTCTTTTCTGAGGCATTTTCTTACATTAGTTTCTTGGAATGGGCTCAAGCCACATTTGTCTGATGTAACAATAGCCACAGCAATAGCACTTAGACTTATATACTATTTTACAGCACTTTCTGAGTGGTTTACAGAGTCCGTATATTTCCTCCAACAATCTGTGCTTCCATTTTATCAACCTTGGAAGAATGGAAGGCTGAGTCAACTTTCTGCCCCATCAGGGATTGAACTACAGGCTGTGGGCAAAGTTTGTCTGCAATACTGCATTCTAACCACTGCGTCAGCAGGGCTCCTTTACCTTGGTAATACAGGTAGTCCTCAGCTTACAATAATTTATTTAGTAACCATTAGAAGTTACAATGGCACTGGAAAAAGTGACATATGACTGCTTTTCACACTTACGACCATTGCAGCATTCCTGTGGTCATGTGATCAAAATTTAGATGCTTGGCAGCTGACTCATATTTATGATTGTTGCAGTATCACACATGATCACCTTTTGCAACCCTCTGACAAACAAAGTCAATGTGAAAGCCAGACTCACTTAAAAACCGTGTTACTAACTTAAAAACTGTCGCAATTCACTTAACAACTGTGGCAAGAAAGGTTGTAAAATGGAACAAAACTCAATAATTGTCTCACTTACCAACAGAAAGTTTGGGCTCAATTGTGGTTGTAAGTCAAGGATAACCTCTACTATAGTTCTTCCTGCATGCTTCAAGGGGATTATCTCTACTGTCTACATTTACCATGATGTTTAAATCTATCTACTATGGCTTTCTTAGTAATCAGTGGTTAAGAAAGTGACTTAAGATAGCACATAAATTGATTTGATGATCTGGTTCACATGTTTCACTAAGGTACAATTTTTAAACATGATTTATTGATAAAGTTGGATGGGTTCACACAAGGCAGTAGGCAATAAATTATAGTTTGTAAATTGAAAATAGTGGACTCAATAAATATGAATCCAAAATTAAACAAATTACATTATGGCTTTCCATAATGGTTTGTTTGTGTGTGTGTCTTTCTGTGTGTGTGTACTTCTATATTTTTGGGATTATAATTCCCAACTCAACATAGTTCTCAAACTGCCAATTGTTTCAGGGTAAACACTGTTTATATGATGGGGTTATCAATTTGTTTGTCATTCACTAATCTTGCAGATATATCTTTCATCAAACCCGAACACCCTAGGATATGATGTAGCACCTTTTTAACATATGTTCTTATTTTAGTATTTTAATGTAGTCTGTTACTTGAATTGAAGCAGCCAAAATCAACCAAATCTTTCAGAGACTCAACAATTTTTACTTACTTCTTTTTACTTGATCAAATGGTCTGCTAAGAACAAAAGGGCCATGCGGTTCTGTTTCCTTTCTCTTTGAGGACGCACACAATTAAAATATAATTCTTGATTTCACTGTTGGCAGTGTTCACAAGAAAGCTCCCTTTACACCAATATTATGTGGGGGATATATGTGAATAACCAATGAAATTTTATTTTTACTTGAAATGAATAATTCATAATGATTTTGAATAAGCGATGGAGCCTATCAATTGCTTATCTCAATAAAATACCTTGACACTCATTTGCTCTGAAACTCATCAAATTTGGCACTCAACACATTTTCATGCAATTTTTTTTTTCTTGATATTCATTGTTTGCTTGGTACTCTATGTATAAGCTAAAACTTGTCAGCTTCCTACATTATTTTTTATGGGAAAATTTTGTTTGGTATTGTTTTGATACACATCATGTCTCCCGTAATCAATTAACGATGAGTATTAGGTACCACTGTGTAAGGTAACCTCAATTTTAAATCATGATTAAAAATTATAAAATAGGATATTAGAGGATTATATTCTGTCAAGTGCAAAAAATCAGGACTTCTCCTGAAGTTCCAGTTAAAGTGATTTATTATTAATCATGCCTATGCACAAGACTCTACTCAACCAATGGTTAGCACTTGATCTTGGCATTAGACAAGGGTCAACAGAATTCAAGAGGGGTTGGACTTTGTTCATTGTGGCTATGTCGAGACTCTCGGTCAGTGATGGTGAACCTTTTTAGGCACCGAGTGCCAAAACTGGAAGCACAGGGGCTGGACCCGCATGCAGTTCCAGAAACCTGAACACCATCTGGTCAGCGGGATGCAGGGCTTCCCAACAATGGCAGCTTTGCAAGAGGTACAATCTTTTTCCTTCGTGAGCTTCTGTTTTGTCATTTTTCAGGGAAACCTCTGTTTCCCTGCAAATGATGGCAAAAAACCCACCACAGAGAAATGTGGTGGAGCTGAGTTTGGGTGACAGCGTGCATGCCCATAGAGAGGTCTCTGTGTGCCACCTCTGTGACACGTGCCATAGGTTCGCCAATATGGCTCTAGGCTGATTCTTCTTTTGACTCCTCCCCCTGGTTCTGCCACTCCTTCTCCTGCATATTCAGATATTTAAAAAAGAAGAGAAGTCAGCAATCCATGAGCTATGGGATCAGGGGCATCCCCGGAAATCCCTGGTGGGAAGGGTGGGGAGGGGAACAGAAAACATTCAAAGTGGCGGACCAGAAATGCAAATAAAAAGGGGGCAGGGCTTTAAACATGTGTTCACCCCAGTCCTCTTGACTGCTTTAACTTCCCTGTAGAGCCCCTTGCAGAGAATTTTTTCTATTTTGTTGTCCAGGTTTTGAGTATTTGCTTCAGTTCCATAGGGGAGAATCTATCAACAGTTAACCCTCCCCCTTCCATTCCTACTTCTTCAGCCTTCTACAACTGATGTTAGTCAGAAACCCCCAAAAGGGAATATGCTGAAGAAGCAATTTCTATAGAATAATGGATAAGTGAAATGTAGGATTCATTATTATGGCAAGACTATCACACAGAGGATATTTCTGTGTTCTATCCTGCTTTGATTGACTCACAACCCCCCGCCCCCATTTGTAATTTTGCTTTTGGGGCCTGCAGATGCAATAATATATAGAAATGAATGTGCAGCTAATATATTTCATTAATTAAAATATTTACCAAGACAAGTATAATGTTAACAGAGAGACAAGTATGCAATGTTTACATTGGCTCCTTCTTTGTTTACTTAGGTATCAAAGCAGGAGTGCTAAAGACTTAAGCAATACAAAATTAATTGTTACTGTTTGTTGAGAATACCATTGTGTGTATGTTAATTGGAACTTAGTGTGAGGTTTTGGCTCACAGAGCACATGTACGAGGGCTAAAATGCAAAGAGGAATGGTGGGTAGTAGTGAAGGCACCAGGCTAAAAACTGGGAGTCTGTGAATTCTAGTCCCGTGTCAGGTATAAAGCCAACTGGGTGACCTTGAGCCAGTCTCACTCAACCCTGGGAAAGATGCAAGAACTACAGGGACTAGACCAGGCAATCACCGGGAGCCAACATTGATTTGAAAGAACTGTATAGTTTAACACATACATTTAACATATACATTTATTACATATTTTTATGGGTCTTATAAAGTAATACCAAACAGATAGTGGAAAACATACCTTTAATAACAATATCAAAGGGCAACATGATAAAATGTGGAACAAGTCAAAACTAGTAAGAGAAAAGCAGCTGAAAGCAAGTACAATTGAAAACTGATAAAGTTGGGAAGAAACATTACTAAAATTCCATTTAATACAGTAGCATAACAAGAGTGACAACAGCCAGCTACTTAGCTTGAGAGAAAAGCCATCTCCTCAGCTGGTGTCTAAACATCTCACAGCAGGTGCTAGACTAAATGCGAGAGGAGCCACCCCCTGAGGAAGAAGGGTGCCGCAATGACCAGGAATTCACTATTAACTGACTTGAAAGAGGATATTCTAAGTCAGAATATCCTGTTTGTGGAATGCCTTCCTTGCCAGTGTGGCTGGGCCTTGTAAATGTTTGTCACCAGTTTGAAGCTCTTTACTCAATTTGATTCATTAGTTTACTCAATCTGTTTCAACGACTTTGATTTCTGTTGGAGCCAATCCTGTGTTAGGAGATTTTAGGATTCCCCCACCCCCATTATTATTATAATATATATTTTATTCATTAAACATGAATCTTAGCCAACTGAACATTCAAAAATGCATTATAAATACCAGTGACTGGTGCTAATGGTTGATATGGTTTGCTGCCAGCGTCCTAGATATCAACCAAGTACCTTCTTAAAATATAAGATGTTTCGAGTAGCACAGTTTTTTGCAGTTCCACTGGTGGTATTGCAGGAAGCTGCAATTTGTTGATGTATCATGTAAAATTCTTGGACATGGTGCCAAGTGCCCCGATGACAATGGGTATCACTGTTACATGCTTCATCCATAGCCGTGAAGTTTCAATGGCCAGGTCACGATATTTCATTATTTTTTCTAGTTCTTTTTCTTCAACTCTGGCATCCCCAGGAACAGTGATATCAATAAACTGTACACTTCGGCCCTCTACAACCATGATATCTGGCTGTTGTGCTCCAAATGATTTTGTATTTGGAAATCCCACTTTCTCATTTTCGATAACTTTTTCCACTTTATGTTCCCATGACTTTCTGGATACAGGTCAATCATATTTTTTACATAATGACCAGTGGATTAATTTAGCAACTCGGTCATGTCTAGCTTTGTAATCAGTTTGTGCAATTTTGCTGCATTCACATATTAAATGTGAAACAGTTTCGACTTTGTTATTGCAAAGTCGGCAGTTTGGGTTGTCTGTGGATTTTTGTATCTTCGCTTTCATGGCATTAGTTTGTAGTGCTTGATCTTGAGCAGCCAGTATTACACCTTCCGTTTCTTTCTTGATAGTTTCCACCTTAAGCAATGTCCACGTCAAGTTGTCATCACATTTTCCTTCAATGTTTTTCAAGTGCTGTCCGTGCAAAGCTTTAGTTTTCCGTCTATTTAATCTGTGATCCAGCTGTTTTCCTTATATTGTGCCATTTTTTCTGTTGTTTTTATGCTGTTCTCCATTTTCACATCATCACCATCATTATTATGTGGTTAATCTTTGGTGAGATTCACAGCCTTTGGGGCTGGTTGGCAGCTGGTTGGTAGCTCAACAGCTCGAGTCTTAACCAAGGACCTAGGAACTGTTAAGGTAAGGAACTGTTAAGGTAAGGAGGATATAAGCTGTTCCAAGTAGGGTGGTTTTTTGTAGAATCAGAATGTTCAAGTCTGATAAATTTAAAATTTCAAAATAGCGAGGTAGCCCTTTGGGTATTGCTCCAAGGGCTCCACTTACAATCGGGACAACACACAATTTCTTTTTCCACAGTCGCTCAACTTCAATTTGCAAAGCTTCCCAGTACTTTGGGATTTTTTCTTGCTGTTTATCTTCAATTCGTGCATCTCCAGGTATTGCAATGTCAATGAACCATACTTTTTTCTTTTCAACTATTGTTATGTCAGGTGTATTGTGGGCCAAGTGCCTGTCCGTCTGGATTCTGAAGTCCCACAAGATCTTGACTTTCTCATTCTCTAAAACCTTCTCAACCTGATGTTCCCAGTGGTTTTTGCTGTACTCAAATCCAAACTTTTGGCACAATTTCCAGTGAATGATGTTAGCAATGCGGTGATGGTATTGTAGGTAGTCAGTTTGTGAAATTTTGCTGTACCCACTGATCAAGTGGTCGACTGTCTCATCTTTCTTATTACAGAGGCAACATTTGCTGTTGGTGGTAAAATGTTGAATTTTTGCCTTCATGCAGTTTGTGGCTAAGGCTTGTTCTTGAGCTGCCAACATAAAGCCTTCTGTTTCTTTTTCAGTTATTATTATTGTTATTATTATTATTAATAATAATATAAAATGTTTGCAGAGAGGTGATTGTTGCATACTCTTTTTTTATTTGCTCTTTTTCCCATTATTTACAGGCTCCCAGGTTGCCTACATTGGAATGCAGCTTTGAAGATGCTTGAGCCAAAGCATCTCTAGCTATGTGATGTATCTTCATGTCAAAGGTATAGATAATGAAGGCCACTCCTTTAACCACATCTAGCATATGGATACCCCTTTCTTTGTGGATTTAATATTAAGAAATGCAACCAGGGCTTCCAAATTGAATAGCTTTCAATTTAAAAAAGACAAACAAATTGAAAGGTTTGCTACGGTTTTTTGCTTTCAACACTACAGCACTTGTGTCCTTTGCTTTCTACTGTTACTGTTTTTGTACCTTTGGCAATCAAAAATGAGACCTTTGAGCCACTGGTGGTTGAATTTCAAGGGCAGGTGGTCCTTGACATACAACAGTTCATTTAGTAGCCGTTTCAAGTTACAACTGAAAAAAGTGACTTATGACCGTTTTTCACACTTATGGCCAGTTCGGTATCCCCATTTGGTCACATGATCAAAAGTCTGCTGCTTGCTGGCAGAATTAAATTTGGAATGGTTTTGGACAGTGGTTATCTTACTTTTTAAATGCTATCTTCATAGATGGAATTTATGCAAGCCTTTTGAAATGGATGGATGAAGTTTTCTTCTACTTTTTCTTTATTGTTCTCTGTAACCTCTGGACTAAAGTTTTCCTCTTTCACTGCTGTGGGTATTTTTCTAATTCATTTAAAGATTGGACTCTTTTTTCTAACTTGAAATACAAAAAAGATACAAAAGGAAACCCGCTGCTCAGAGGCTGGGAGGTTTTGTTGATTGGAGCTTTGTGTATTGAAAACACTTTTTTTTTCTTCACGGATTGTTTTGACTTGGCACCATAAGGTTTTACTGCTTGGCTACAGAGAGTGATAAGAAGGGAAGCAGACAGATGTCCCTTTGAAGTATATTTATAATCAGAAAAAAGTAGAAAAAAACGTTCTTTGTGAATCTATGCTTTAATTTTATTAACCTTCCAAGCTAGAGCAGCTGTGTTTGTTAGAATTGCAAAACTTCAAAAGAAAATAGAAGTCTCAAATTTGCAAAAGATACTTTCAGAAATTATCAAATATATATGAAAGAATAGAGAAAAAACTGGAATACTTAGAACACATAACAACAAAATATGATGAAAAAAACTGAGGATGTTTATCAAATGCAAAACGGGGTGATTGAAACTCAAAAAATCGAAGTGAAAAATGAATATAAAGAGATTCAACCTGCTGATATTTATGGTAATTGGTTTGTTCCTTAAAATGGAAAGAATGGAATACTGAAAGAGGAATTAAATGGAGAGGATATCTATTCCAGAGGGCAAGATACAGAAGAAGAAGAAACTAAAGAATATATGGACTTAAAGAAAGAAATTCTATTAGCAAAAGCATTGATAACACTGCTGACAATCAAAGATACGATGAATAAGGAAACAGAAAGAGGGCATCAAGATTATATGAGAGATCTTAAAACAAGGAGTTACTAAGAGAAGTCTATACAAAGCTGATCAAGAAGATGATTAGAGGATTGGCACCACAAATGGCAGAAGATATGAGAATGTTTTGTTATTGGAAAGATACAGGTTGATAGATGGAAGAATATAATTTAAAACTAGTTAAACGTAGTGAAATTTATTGATAATAGATATAGCTTAAATAAATAACTTATAATGTTACTAATGTATACAATGTGTAGTGTTATGATGAGTATAATTGGATATGAATATTGAATGGTACCCATGTAAGGAAGATTAGTAATCTCTTTGGATTATACATAAAGGAGGATAATAATAATAATAATAATAATAATAATAATAATAATAATAACAACAACAACAACAACAACTCCGCCATTGCCGGTCCCAAGCCCGGATGAGAAAGGAGGAAGGTTGGGATCAGGTTGGCATCTGGTCCCGTAAAAAACCCCCCGCCAACCCATACAATATGGTGAAAAAAACAAATAAGAATTCCATACCGCATCGGTCGTCGCGCGGGTTAACAAGGGCCGCGGCGGATGTTGGGGTCCCTGGACATCCGTCGACAAGTGGGCTACAAGTGGACCAGCCAACAAAACGACAAAAATATAGTGCAGATGAAAACCGTGCCATAATGGCCTGTTACTACAACTCAGAGCCAGAAAAAAGAGGCTATTTAAAGCGAATGTATGAATTATGGAAACAACAATATCCAGATTCAAATGTTAGTGAACAACGACTAGCAGATCAAAGGCGATTTATTATACGGAATAAAGTGTTTAGTGAAGTTGAACATGAGGAAATTCAGGCAAATTGCAAAACCCAAAAAACAATATCACAAGCGGAAATAACTGATATTCAAGACACAACTAAAGACATTATAGTAGAACTCCCAGAAGAAGCTCTTGGGAAGGAAATAACATCACCACCACTAGAACCAGTTATCACTGAACCAACTGATGAACTAACTCAAAAAGAATTGAAGGATAAGATCATGGAGCATTTTCTGCTTAATGAGGAAAGGCAACGTTTACCATCACTAAAAACTGTGCCGAAGAAAATTTTGGCCCCTATCATGAAAATGGTTAATGCAGTGTTTTCAACAATTGAACCGGGATCCATCTTGGAAACAAACCAGTTAATGTACAGCGCAGCTGTAATAGTCACTAATGAACTAGGCATCAAAATTAAAGTACCTAGTCATACAACAGAAAAAGCATCAAAGCCAAAGTGGAAAATCCGTTTAGAACAAAAAATAAAAAAATTAAGGGCAGATGCTAGTAACTTAAAGAACATGCATGAGCAACGGCTTAAAAACAACAAAATCATAGATCGGCTAATCAGGAGATATAGATTGGATACAAGAAACATCAATGAAGCTGTAGAGATTGTAAAACAGCAGATAACAGCAACAGCTAGAAAAATTGAAAGATATGAGGCACGAATCATCCAATATAAACAAAATCAGAAATTTCGATCAGACCAACGGCGTTTTTATCAAAGTCTTAATGTAAATGGTGACACCAAAAGTGAAAAACCAGAAAAACAGGCCACAGTTGAATTCTGGAAAGAATTGTGGGAAAATGCAAAGGACTACAACAAGGAAGCAAAGTGGATACATGACTTTGAGAAAAGCATTGGCAACAAACAAATGCAAGTATTAGAAATAACAACTGAGATGGTCAAAAATCGAGTTAAAAAGGTAAAGAATTGGACATCACCTGGAAAGGACCAATTACATGGTTTCTGGCTCAAATATCTGACCAGTTTACATGCAATATTGGCCAGGCAACTGAATGAAATTTTACAAAAGGGCCAAATTGATGAATGGTTGACAACTGGAAAAACATACTTGATTCAGAAAGATCCAACTAAAGGAACAACACCTGAAAACTATAGACCAATAACATGCTTGCCAACAACCTTCAAATTACTCACAGGCATTATTGCAGATAACATGATGGATTATTTGGAAACAAACAACATCTTGCCAGTAGAGCAAAAAGGCAACAAAAGAAGGAGCAGGGGCACAAAAGATCAGCTTCTAATTGATAAAATGATATTAGAAAATTGTAAGAACAGAAAAACGAACTTGAATATGGTCTGGATTGATTACAAAAAGGCATTTGACTCACTGCCACATAGTTGGATCATAAAATGCTTAGAAACAACTGGCATTAGCAAAAATATTACATCCTTTACTGAAAAGGCAATGAAACAATGGAGAACTGAGTTGGCAGTAGGGAGTGAGAGCTACGGAATGGTTAATATCAAGCGAGGAATTTTCCAGGGTGATTCACTTTCACCTCTTCTCTTCATCATCGCAATGATCCCACTATCAGTAATCTTAAAAAAAATGAAATTAGGCTACCAAACAGCCAAAAAAGCTGAAAAAATTTCGCATTTACTATATATGGATGATTTGAAACTCTATGGAAAGTCAGAAATAGAAATCCAATCATTGACAAATACAGTCCGAGTATTCGGCACCGATATTTCAATGCAGTTTGGCATGGAAAAATGCGCCACTGTATCCATAAAAAGGGGCAAAATCACTGCATCTGAGGGAATTGAAATGCCCAATGGCCAACTAATTAAATGCAAAGAAAATGAAGCCTACAAATACTTAGGCATTCTGCAGTTGGATAACATCAAGCATGGAGAAGCAAGATACCAGGACTTAAAAATCGAAATTCAACGACTATGGCACAAACCAGCAGTGATAATTCCAGTGGTAATTGGCACACTGGGTGCTATTCCAAAAGCACTGGAATTACATTTAAAACAGTTAAAAATTGACAAAATCACCATCAGTCAAATGCAAAAAGCCGCACTGCTTGGATCTGCACGCATATTACGAAAATACGTTACAACGTCCTAGGCCCCTGGGTGGGGCCCGACTAGTAACCAATGCCAAATCCGGTGAAACAACTGGCCGCTGTGATACAATTGTGTAATAATAATAATAATAATATAAAAAGAACTAAGTTAGCTACAATCAAAGTTTTGATTATTGGGGGGAATGTTATGATATAGGATATAGTCAAATAAAGGAGGGATAAGAATAATAACGTATATATAGATATGGGTATAACATAACGAAACTGGATGTAAACTCTGAACAGTGATTTGGAAAGGAGGATTAGAAAACTTTATTATTAAATATTACGGATGTTTAGCTAGAATAGGACATAAGGATTTAGTGTTAGTGGAGGATTTTAGAAATAGTAATTGAAAGGCCAGTATGTGGTTATGTATTAAATTTTGGTATATTTTATGATGAAGGACGCTTAAACAATTATAGTCAAATGAAAATGGAGATATAATGATGGTGACATGTATAAATATTTGAGTTAAAATACTTAAGTTAATATGAGTTATGTTTGTTGACTGTGGAAGAGATGCATGAAACTTTTTTTTGTAACCAACTGATACACTTTCTATAGCATCCAAAGAAGGATGCTGTATTTGTTTTAAATTAAAAATTAAAAAAAAATATTTAAAAAAGTCTGCTGCTTGGCAACAGGCTTGTGTTTATGATGGCTGCAGTGTCCTGCTGTCATGTGATCTCCTTTTGCAACCTTCTGACCGGCCAGATTCACTTTACAACCATGTTAGTAACTTAACAACCACAGTGATTCTCTTAACGACTATGGCAAGAAAGGTTGTAAAATGGGGCAAAACTCATTTAACAACTGCCTCGCTTAACAACAGAAATTTTGGGCTCAGTTGTAGTTGTGAGTTGAGGACTACCTGTATTCAAATGATGTACTGTAGGCATTCGTATCTGAAGCCCATTGACTTGGGCAAAGAGATTAAAAGGACTCTTGGTGGAACTCAGCAAGACTTTTCCGAGATTTTTGCCGGTCCTCCATTTTATTTTATAACTTAAATAATCCCATGCGTTATAAATGTTGCATTCTGGTTGACTGTGGGAAAAAATATATTATTATCTGGCACAATGCAGGTCAGGGAAATTTACTCTCTTGTCAGCTGTTCTCTTCTGCAAATTTTCACTTTCAGCACTCAGATAGGATCAACAGCCATAAACACTGAGGCTACCTCAAAAGAATTGCAGAAAAGTGTGAAGCTGAAAAGACGGGGATGCAGTATTCTGCTTTTGGAGAACCATATTCTGTCTTAGAGAATGGTTGCATGTAGATAATAAGCCCTTTAAAGTTTTCAGATCCTCAGGGAAGATTAGTAACTATTTTCCACCTGGTGAAAATAACCGGGTTCCAAAGCATTGCACAAGGCTGAGCAATGAACCAAACTACAGATCATCTTTGACTTACTGTCAGGACCACATGTTAAGTTCCAATTAAACTCATTTATTGCTAAACATGCCTATGCACAGGAATCTATTCAATTAATGGGTTAGCCTTATCTTGGTATTAAATAAGGGCTAACAGTATTTAAGAGGGCTAGACTTAATCCATTTGTAACTATGTAGAGAGTCTAGACTGATTCCTCTGTTGACTCCTCCCACAGGTGCTGCCACTCCTACTGCCACTCCTATTCTTATGACCACAAAAGGGATCAAAATTTCAGGTTGTAAATCAAGGTGCCGTCGTAAGTCTAGTGACTGTGTGACTGTGTCCAATTTTATGACCATTTTTAAATGGCTGTAAAGCAAGTTTCCATGGTCGTTATGTGAATCAAATGATTGTTAAGCAGGTCCAGCTTCCCCAATGGACGTTTTTGGTGGAAACTGGAAAAAAAAGCTGCAGATTGGGATCATGTGGCTGCAGGAGGCTGCGACAGATCATAAATGCAAGCTGCTTGCAAGGCAATTACAATCACATGACCACAGGGGTGATTCAATGGTTTGCAACACTGGTAAGTGTGAATACAGATTGCAAAGTACTTTTTCCAAGGCCATTATAACTCCAGAGCATAATTAAACAAGCAACTTTAAATATAGGGCTGCTTGTATTGTTTGCAAAACCTGAATACTGTTGAGAGTGGGCTTGTAATTTGACCTGGATTAAGTGATTTTTCTTGAAATCAGCAGCAGCAGCTAAGCAGCATACACAAATCTATTTGTCACTCTTGCATGTAGAACACATTTAAATTCTTTTCACACAGTGTATGTTGACTTTCATTGATTAAATAAATCAATAAATAAAGCAATGTTCTATTTACATTTAAAAATTCACTTTGGTCTGCTTCTCCTGGGAAAAAATGAGGGTCAGAAGTAAATGAACCAGCCAGTGATATCAGAACTGGACACTGTAACTGTTGTTTTCTTTACTTACCAACAAAACATCTGAAAAATTATCAACAATCCTAGAATAACTTTAGAAGCAAAGATAGGAGAGCATGAAATGTCAGGATCTGGAGATTCTCAGTTATCCAGGTCATGGTTGTCCCAAAGGAGCTTTTTCAAGAGGCAACTGGATTTCTAAACAAAACTGGACAAAAAATCCAGTTGCCTCTTGCTAAAGCATCTTTGGGTCAGGATAAACCAGAGAAAAAAAGGGGGGAAAGTCATTTATTATATGCAGTACCTCAATCAGATCTGAACTATAAAGGCTACAAGCTTCAGTCCTGTCAAAGCACAGTACTAAAACAGCCCAATGCTTCTCTGTCCCCATAGAATGGTGTATTTTTTTCTTCCACACAAACTGCAAGCCATTCTGTTGAAGAATTTTGTGTCAGCTCTGATCAAAAATGTGAAGCAGAATAGAATAAATTGAGGTTAAGAAAATAGAGAATCATCTCTATGATTCAGTCACTTAGATACTCCCAAACACTTGACTGAAGGAAAGAGTTCGAACCACAGCTTAATTTGGAGGGGATTCGATGACTTAATCGGCAAAAACTTTGCCTTTTTCTGTTCGCTTGTTCCCTCTTTGGGAGACTAGACTCCAAACAAAGTGCCCCTATTGTGAGCAGCACACTGGAGCAGCTGCAGGTGTCCGGGTAGTGGCATATGACAAAGCTCATTTGTGAATCAGCCCTTGTAACATGGCCCGCGGTGCCCTGCTCCAGCCATCACTACTGCCTTCAAAAGCAAAATCTACACATTCAGTCAAAAGAGCCATTCTTCTTGGCTTTCTTAGCAACTACTGTCCTTGGTAGGTATGTAAAGCAGGGAGTCTGTCTTTCGCCTGATGCCCAGAACTAAGAGATGGGTGCAGTGGCTGTTCTGGCTTCTGCTCAGTTTGAGGATTCTTTGAAAAAAATCTAAATGGAGATTTAAAAAAAAAAGATTAAGACACACCAAGAGAAGTTATACAAGGATACCAGACTGGCAGATGGCAGAGATGACAGAAGAATAGCTTTCTTCCAACCTTTTGAAACCAAAGGAACTACTGTCAAAATGCTTGACAATATTTGTGGCTTTATCTTTTTTTAAAGAGTAAAAATGGATCATAGGGGCTATCATTAATCATTTCCTTTAAAAAAACATATTTAATTATATGTTTAAAAAAAGAATTAAAACAGTCCATAAATAAATGGATTTACCTATATACGAAAACATACTAATATAAGCCCATCATTTCACACTATGGAACTCTTAGATGAAATAAGTAAGTTATTGACTATGAAGTCAGATCATTTAACCGACAGAAACAGTGGGGAAATTAAGCCTATTAATAAGTAAACATAATCCAGATTTGTAAATGGCCCTCAAAATAGCACTGTTTGTTCAAATGCAGAATAATACAAAAAGTGAATTCCTATATCAATTAGTATTTTTTTCAATCTTGGCAACTTCAAGATGTCTAGACTTCAAGTTGGGAGTACAAGCATCTTAAGGTGGCCAAGGTTGAAAAATACTGGATTAGACTGTCCATCACATACTTAATGGCAAGAGCCAGTTTGGTCTAATGTAGTGATGGCTAACCTTTTCCGAACCAAAGCTCAAAGCGCCCGTGGGGGCGCATGAATGTGCACAGGTGCACCTGCACCCCCAAAATGCAATGCACATGCAGTCCCCATGGCCCATGCATGTGCCCCACCCCTCCACATACACCCCATGCCCTGCATGCATAGCAGAGACCCAAAGACCAGCTGGCCAGTGGGAGGCACCCGTGCATGCACGGCAGAGCTGAGCCGGGGCGATGGCTTGCGTGCCCACAGAGAGGGCACCGTGTGCCACCTTTGGCACGTGTGCCATAGATTCACCATCACAGGTTTAATAGTTAAGGGTGTCAGACACCAAGCCAGAAGCCAGGAGATGGTGAGTTCTAGTCCCACTTTAGGCATGACAACTGATTATGACATTCTTTCTCAGCCCATGATGTCAGCCTCAAGGGACAAGCTGGTTAGTCAATTCCTGTCACAATCAATGGATCAACAATTGGTTGATTTGAAAAAAAGCAGACCCTTGGGGAGAGGACACAAGGAAAACACAACCATCTTGCACAAAGCCTTATTTTTGTCTGAGTTCTTGTAAGTTTTCAGCCACATTTTTTCATTACTATTATTATTAACTAGATTTCATTTCGGAATTGTCAATTCAATTTTGCAATTATAGAAGTTTTGTGATCTATAGATGCTTTATTGCCAAGTTCACCCTAAATTGCATAATATGCATGGCTGTCAGGCTAATTGCTACATTTTACACCAACTGCAACTTCCAAACACTTAGCAACTTAAAGAATGTGATGCAACAGTAAAGATGGGCTGAAACCAAAATGTGAATAACTGTTGCAAATCCAACTGCCATACAAATCTTCACAATAGGTGCTGCCCTATCTATAATTGTGGAAATGCATCATTCACTATAATCACTGTGCTGCAAAACCTAGCCCAATTTCCTTTTGGGAACAGCACAACATTTAACCTTAATTTCAGCCTTTTCTTTGTTCCCTATCCCATTAGCTGGGGTGATATTCAAAGTTATCCACTGATTCTTTGGAATTAAATGGTAAGGAACAATAGAGCTGGATACTATCCTCATCATTATGACAGTTCAATCCAAAGTTTCGAATGATTTGTCTATGCAGTTTCATTCACATGCATATTGTGGTAGAATATGTCTCTCTACCACCGAACCACAGTTCCCAGGAATCCATTATTCAAAGCAGACTGACTCACATTGGCCCGAAGCTGCAGACTCAAGAGGCAGCAATTCATTCCCTATTCTTTTCTCCTACCCTTTTTTCTAGTTTGGACTGGCTTCCAAAATCCTTCTGTATTTTCCAAATAATTACATACAAAATTACATAATAATTATATACAAAAACAATATAGCATTCATTTGGTTTTTGGATTGCATGCGATTGTGTCATTTTGACAGATTGCCCATGAAACAGAAAAAAAAAACTATTTTTAGATTTTGCTAAAACAGGCAACTTTCTTTTTCCTGTGCGACTAACCTGCCCCTTTCCTTCCTGCTAAAGGTCTAGAGAAACGCTAGATAGGTTTGTACAATAACTTGGATTTTGAAAGTGTGAAAACTACAGTAGTCCTCCCTTCCTATTTCTAACATAAATAATATTTGTTAAGTCAGAAAACATGAAATTAGACTCCTTTGAATTTCTTACTACCATAAATTAACATGGTTTTCCTCCTATCATATTACTAACATAGAGGACACAGCAAGAGTCTATAACTAAGAATTTGTTGGTTTGTTCATAAAATTTATTGGTCACCCATCTTACCACAGGGCAAATTTACCCTTGTGTTGTACTTTACGTCTAAAAATAATTTTTAACAGAATTTGTTTGCAGTTGCATATATCAAAAACTGATTCCTTTTTCCACTGTTGCATGATAGGTGGGAATTATGGGAACTGTAGTCCCATACTCATACAAGACTGATTAGTGTTTCTGATTAAATTAGTTTTGTAGCTTTGAAACAATTAAAAATTATATGTATTTATCAAAACTCAAAGTGGGGTAAATATAGAAGCAAAAATCCTTCTTTCAAACTGCCTTAAGTTTTAAGTTTTCTAGGGGATAAAAAACTGCTATGTCTATAGCTGAAGCAATCTATTCACTTATCTTTTATAAAAGAAACACTCTATTCTACATTCTAAATCTAGGATTGAAAAAAAAAAGTGTCCATAAACCATATTAGAATTAAAAAAAAATAACAGAGTTGGATGGGATCTTGGAGGTCTTCTAGTCCTATCCCTTGCTCAATCAGGAAACCCTATACCATATCAGACAAATGGTTGTGTAATATCTTCTTAAAAGCTTCTCCAGGAAATTAACCCTCCACCCATTAGATCAATAGGCAGCTGAACAAAGCCAGATGAGTTCTCAAGAAGGCTTTTTTAAAAGACAGACCATAGAAACAGAAGGGTAGAACAACAGAACCCTATTGCTTGTCTCTACAATTCACAGCTCAAGCCACACAAGTGCATTATTAATAGGCTGCAGCCCATATAAGACAATGATATTGTACTTTCTCAGGTACTGGATGGCATGCCCATATTTGCATACAGACAACCATCCAACGTGAAGCAGATTCTCACAAGCAACAAGAAACACTAGGACAATTGTGCCAACATAGAACCAGACAGTGCATTAACCTAAATGTCCCCACATCTATGCCAACACATCATTATAGACCCCAGGAAGTGCCCATATAAGATTCACATGCTCTTATCCAATGTGATGTGTGCCATCATCTGCCAGCCGCTCTTTGGATTCTAAGTAGGGCTAATCAGCAAAAGAATTAATGGACAGAAGTTTGACATCAGGACTCAAGAACAAGATAGTATCAGAGCATTTCCCAGAGCCCTCGGTAGCTATCCATAAAGGGGTTGTTTTAGAAAGTGGAGCCTCTCATAGCACCATTCAGCAAGAAATGTTGAACTCATCAAAAAGTTTCGGTTAATCTCAGAAGTTCCCAACAAACCCAATGGGTTTTTAACATACTACACATTAATTAATAAGATATTTATAGCCTATTTTACAAGTAACCAACAAGTAACATAACCAATTTATCTCCTCTTCCTCCCATTTGAATCCTATATTATTTGCTTAGCCTCTCTATTGCATTTGATGATGTGAACCACCTCTTACAAAAATTCATGCCTTAGAATAAAATGTGTTAGTCGGGGAAAAAAATGCTACCAAATGCCTCAAAATCACTAAATAACCCTTGTGTTATATTTCCAACATACAGTATCATGGAGGGATCACTAGTCTGAAAAGGTAATGAGGATGCAAGTGGCAATTATGAGAAAAAATGGTATTTCACCCTTTTATCTACCATGTAAGTGAAATAGACCGAATGTCCATATAGCTGTGTTTCTTTCTGTCCCAGAAGAGACACTCAGAGTTACGTGTTCTAGAAGAGACACACAAAACACTTAGTTATTTAATGGAAATCATTTAAGAAAACCATTAAAATTCCTCTCCCTAAATAGGTGTGCATTTTACATAGGACCAGAACAACGAACAAGGTTGGTACTGTCCTGTTGAATGTGGTTTGTAACTTCATCCCAAAAAAGAGTGGGTTTTTTTTTTACTTTCCTTTCTCCCCTTCTCTCTCTTTGCTTTTATGGTGTATCACTGCTAAAGTGGTTGTCATTTTTACTATTGCTAAAGTATAATGATGAGACAAGTTGTCTCATGATAACCCAAAGTTGGAAAAGTGTCCTTTTGCTGCTTCGTGCAGGACACCCATTGTTTCATAAAGGTAGCAAGCACATGGTGCTGTAAACCAAGATTGTTGTTGTTCAGTCACTAAGTTGTCTCTGACTCTTTGTGACCCCAATAGCACACCAGCCCCAATTCATGTTCATTGCATTGGTGACACTATCTAACCATCTCACCCTATGCCCTCACCTTTTCCTTCTATCTTCAATCAAAACAAGCTAGGGCTGGGTAAAATCCCCTTTTGGAAACCTTGCATAGAATACACGCAGCTTTATACTCCTAATGTTGTTGTGGCTCAGTGGCTAAGATGTTGAGCTTGTTGATCAGAAAGGTCAGCAGTTCGGCTGTTTGAATCCCTAGTGCTGCGTAACAGAGTGAGCTCCCGTTACTTGTCCCAGCTTCTGCCAACCTAGCAGTTCGAACGCATATAAAAATGCAAGTAGAAAAATAGGAACCACCTTTGGTGGGAAGGTAACAGCGTTCAGTGCGCCTTTGGTGTTTAGTCATGCCGGCCACGTGACCATGGAGATGCCTTCGGACAGTGCTGGCTCTTCAGCTTTGAAATGGAGATGAGCACTGCCCGCTGGAATCAGGAACGACTAACACATATGTGCAAGTGGATCCTTTACCTTAGGTTTCCCAAAAGATTTCTGTCCTGGAGCCTAGCTGGATAATATGAAAAAAATGTAGCTGTTCCATACACATTAGAGGATGAAGACATCTTCTGCGAACATGATGCTAGAATCAGTGGACCTCTTATGGGCCTGAGCCCTTCCCATCCAGCCTGCTCAGGGAAAGCAGAAAAGCAGAAGAAAATGGTTTGTTTGGGGAAGCATGACCTCAGCCATTGGAGAAACCTAAAACAATGTTCCCAAAGAAATATTTCCCCTCAGTGCTGCTTAGCGAGGAAACCACCAAGGAGCTGTGAGAGGAAAGGAGATTGGCGGGGGAAAGAGTTGAAACCTTTTCTTTACAGCACTTTCTCCTAGGCTCTTCCCTGACTGTTGCTCAACCAACTGGAAACAGGATGGAAGCAAAGCAGATCCAGAGCATTGATTATGCTGGCAAAACTGGGAGGCCCTTGTCTTCTCCAAAGGGATCTCTCAGTTCTGGGTTTGGGAGCAAAAAAAATGAACACAGCACTGGCCTATTCTATTTTCTCTCCTTTGTATCACTTTGCTTTTATTCTCCCTAAAAGACAGCCTAGAAACCTTTAAACAAATAAACAGAGTATTGAATCACCTTAAAGACTAATACAGGTAATCCTCGACTTACACCCTTAATTGAGCCCAAAATGTATGTTGCTAAACGAGTCTTGCCCCATTTTACGACTTTTCTTATCACATTTGTTAACTAGCATGATTGCTACTTTGCTTGTCAGTTGGCGGTTGCAAAGGGTGATCACATGACCCCAGGACACTGCAACCATCATAAATGTGAGTCCATTGTCAAGCATCTAAATATAGGTCATGTGGTCATGGGGATGCTACAATGGTCATAAGTCAATTTTTCAGTGCTGTTTTCTTTCTGATTGAGTAAACATTAGTTAGTAAGAAGGTAAATGAATAGCTATAACTCCATGTGTTTTAGATTCTGACTCTTGCCACTTTGAGCTTTAGCCATGGCTTCATAAATGTCTACCTCTCTGATCTCCATAGATTCCCCCACATCTTAAGAACCTGAACAGATCTCCAGTAAGGTATTTCCATATCTGTTTTATAGTATTTGAGGTAGAGCCTGGTGATAGTATGCTGCCTTGAAGTTACTTCATTGCAAACTAAAACATAATGCAGGAATTTAGCAAACTTACATAATGTTGAAAGCTCCAACATGTCTTTCTCTGGGTACCTTAATTATCTGTTCCTGTAGACCAATATTTTAAAAACTTTCCACCATTTGAAAACCTTTTAAATGTCAAACTACAGCAAAAATTCGACTCTTTGTGGAAAGTTCTATGGTCTATTTCAGCGATGGCTTACGTGCCATAAGCGGGGAGCACAGGGGGGTCGTGCGCAGGTGTGCTAATGTAACACACGACCCTCCCAGTGTGAATGCGCACGAGAGGTGCTCCCCCCATTTTTTGCATGCCTTTTTCACTCTCCCCAGGCTTTAGAGGCTTTATAGGAGCCTGGGGAGGGCGAAAACAGCCTCTCCTGCCCCCCAGAGGCCCTCCTGAGGCTTCAGGGATCTTCAGGAGGCTTCCCTGAAGCCTCCAGAGAACTAAAAAAACGACCCTACCAGCAAACCAGGAGTCCGTTCCCGAACTTCCGGTTTGCCCATAGGTCGGTTTTTTTGCGCTTCAGAGGCTTCAGGGAAGCTCCTGAAGCCTCCGGAGGGCCTCTGGAGGGGGGGTGGGCAAGAGGCTCGTTTTGCCCTCCCCAGGCTCCTATAAAGCCTCTGGAGCCTGGGGAGGACAAAAAATGGCTTTAAAAAAGGCTGAACTCAGCTGGCCAGCAGGCGCATGCACACAGGCCAGCTGACAGGGCAACGTCTCGTGTGCCATAGGTTCGCCATCCCAGGTCTATTTGATTTTTCAACTTTTTTTTTTACATGTACAACAGGGTGTCATTGCTTATCTTTTCGAACACAATATAAATCTGTATATTATCTACAGGTTTTTTCAAACAATTGGTTTTTATATTTACTAATCTGCTTTTGAAGTATGCATTTCATAATGAAATTATCTTAGAGCGGTGTGGGTTGCTGCCGGCATTACTGCCAGTTTGGTGCGCGTGTGCAGTGGCCCATAAATAGGTCTGCACATGTGCAGAACATTTAAAAATGAAAAAAAAAAAAACCATGCCGCGCCGACTGGGGAACTGGTTCGGAGGTGTGGCAGGCCTGGGTTGCTGCCAGGTCTGGTGACCCAGGCTGGCAAACCACTACTGGTTCAGCCGAACCAGTCTGAACCATTATGAACCAGTGGTGGGTTTCAAAAATTGTTCGAACCTACTCTGTGGGTGTGGCCTCCTTTGTGGGAGTGGCTTGCCGCCCATGTGACCGGATATGAAGATGCCGACAACACTAGTCAGAACCACCTTAAATTACCTCACGCACAGCACTGGCATGCATAAGAATATGATGTAAATTTGTTTTTTAAAAGGCATCGTTGGTTTGCCTTAAAACAACTTCAACACACGCAATGTTCTGATTGCACCACAAACGCAGTAGTCATCCTTACCTTTCACAGAGGTACTGAGTTTTATAAATATGAGCATGATAGTGTAGAATAATCATATCCAAGGTGGGTTTCAAAATTTTTTGGAACCTCTTCTGTAGGTGTGGCCTGCTTTCCGGGTCCACTGGTGGAACCTCTTCTAACCGGTTTGGTAGATTTGACGAACCGGTTCTACCGAATAGGTGCAAACTGGTAGGAACCCACCTCTGTTATGAACCACCTCTGTATTAGAGATCACTTATTCCAAGTAAGATTTTTCTGCCTCTTTCAATAGTATAACTCTAGAGCAGTGATGGCGAACCTTTTTGGAGCTGAGTGCCCAAACCGGAATGCGCATGCACATGCCAGAGTGCCAGAAACCCGAAGATCAGATTCCCAGCATGTGCATATGTGATTTTGGCCGTTTTCAGGCTGTTTTTCAGCTAACCCTAACCCTCCCCATGCTGTTGAAAATCTACTTGGAACCAGATAAATTTATATTTTTGCTTAGAATGTCACCAATGTAAGTAAACAAAAAAGACCTGCTTATATGCATAGATGTTATTCCCAGTTCTCAGTGACGTCTTTATCCTATACAGTATTTCAAGAGGTAGAATACATGTTTCAAATGTTTGTTTATACACACACACACACACACACACACACACGTTTCCCTTGATAAAACATAAAACATTGGAAATAAAATCTATATTTAATGTCATTGTTGTTTTTATTTTTCCTGTAGTGCCTTTAGTGACCCCTGGTTTTTTATGCCCATAGTATGTATATGACAACCAGCTGTACCTCTCATTTCCATCTTTAATAATGACTAGACAACCCATGACCCACTGAGTCATCATTTTAGAGTTACTTCCTTATCTAAACAGAGAAAGAGAATGTCCAAGGGGAGAAAAAAAAGCAGTGGGAGCCACTTCCGACTTCCTGCCAACTTGGCCACAGCTGACTGCCTTTACAGCAGCTGATGGTGGGACTGATCTATCCAGCCTCCACAAAGCTAGGGTGGGACTGGTGTACTGAATTTCTGGATGGTTCCGTGGCAATGCAGCAGCACATGAAGCAACCACAAATTTGCTAATTTCAATTCCACAGTCCCACATGGGTCCTAGATTTAGGGTATATTCTTAAAGTTAGCCCATTGGAGATATCTCTTGGTTCAAAAAAAATGTTGCCTTCTGATTCACTGTTTCACCCAGTTAAAAGTTACAGACACAAGAATTTTAATAGCATTTATAGATGAGGTAATGGAAGTGGTAAACTGCTGATTCGTAAGAGTTTTGGATGAGCTTAGGACAAAACAAGCAATGTAGACAAGTGATCCAGATAAAATGGAGATTTTTCCCCCCTTTCCTATAAGGACTCCTAAGGAGTCCCTGCCTTACACTCCTATACCACTTTAGGACAATTTGTAAGTACTCTCAGAAGTATAGACTTGAACCTTGACTGTAAAGGTTCCAGATAACCCACTTCTTCTACAGTACTTTGCAAGTGAAGAGTAGTTATCACTTGTTCCACACTTTTTTTCTCCCACTAGAAATAAGGAGTTGGACAACTGAATTATTATTAATAATAATTTTCCCCACCTTTTTTATATGTAACTTAAGGCAACAAACAAAACTAATATGAGTTGACCAACATAACTGGGAGTGGATAGTTCATTGAAAAACTACCCACTCTCCTGACAAAGTGTTAATCAGCTCTATGATTCAACTAATAACCCTACTACTCCCACCAAGATTCATAAGTCTCTACCCTATGATCTCCATAGAGTTTCTCCATATAAAGACTTACACAATTTTATCAGTGAAATGTTATTCCAAATTCTCACAGCACCCTATGGGCAGGTTTTGCCAATTCCCATATACAGGAAGTCTTCAATTTATGACCTGATTTTCCATTGCTAAACAAGGCAGTTCAGCAATTTTACATTTTTGCCCTTGTTGTTAAACAAGTCGCTGAGCCTTTAAGTGCATTCAGCTTTCCCGATTGACTTTGCTTGTTAGACATCAGCTGGGAAGGTGGTAAATCGGCTGGGAAGGTGGCAAATGGAAATCACGTGATCCCAGGATATTGCTACCATCATAAATATATGCCAGTTACCAAGCATCCAAATATTGATAACATGACTGTAGGGATGCTGCAATGGTCGTGTGTGTAAGAGTTATTTCAATGCTGTTGTAACTTTGAATGGTCACTAAACAAATGATCGTAATCCGAGGACTTCCTGTTCTAGGGTAGATTATTGGGCATTGTGTGCCAAAGAAAGAATGTCTGGCAATTCCAATTGCCTATATGTATATAACTGAATACAGTGTAGCTTTGAAGTGAGTTTGTACCTATGCTTAGTCATGTTCACTTGGTTTTTCTCCATCAATGCTCTATTTTGCTTTATTTCTTGGGGCTCCTTGGTAAACTCAATGGGCTGTACTGTCGTCCTCAACTTACAGCAGTTCATTGAGTGACTGTTCAAAGTTATAGTGGCACTGAAAAAAGTGATTATAACCATTTTTCACACTTATGACTCTTGCAGCATCCCCATGGTCATGTGATCAAAATTTGGGTGCTTGGCATCTGACTCATATTTATGATGATTGCAGTATCCTGGGGTCATGTGACCAACTTTTGCAGCCTTCTGTCAATGGGAAAGCCAGATTCACTAACAGCCTTGTTACTAACCTAACAAGTGCCATGATTCACTTAATAACAGGTTGTAAAATGGGGCAAAACCTACTTAGTGACAGAAATTTTGGACTCAATTGTGGTCATAAGCCAGGGACTACCTGTATTTGGATACTGCCAGTAATAGCCATTCACTGCTAGTACTTTGCAGCATTAATTGGAAATAGAACTCCATCATTATCAATTGTCCTTCCCATTTCATTCTGTCAGGCTGCTTCTGAATATGAGTCTAACACCTTTTAAAAGAGTGCTAAACTCATATCCAAAAATAGCATGATTGACTGGTCAAAAAGGACCAGAGTCATCCTGAGACTGGAACAGGCCCCCAGTGTTTTCTCCACCAACAGATCCCAGGCCCAATATTGTTCCGTGGCTGCAAATTGTTAGTCGAATGCTCAACAGGTAGCCAAACCTGCCTTTCAAAGCATATGCTTAAACAGATCCATTCCCAGCGGATCCTATATTAAGGAGAGTGATCGGTGCTGATTCCACCAGCAGATGAAAGGGGAGGCAAAGCCAGGAAATTCAGTTTCCTTAACTTGTTCTGATTGGAAACAATAAAGACACATCCATGCACCAACTTTGCTTCTGAGGCACAATAAGATGCATCAGAGCAGTGCCATTGAAACTCATATTGTGTTTCCCCGAAAATAAGACAGGGTCTTCTTATTTTCTTTTGACCCCCAAAATAAGCACTTGGCCTTATTTTTGGGGAGGCCTTATTATTTTTGAGGTGCAGGAGGCAGCAAGTGTGGTCACCTCATGGCTGCTGCTGTGTTGCAATATTTTCTGGGAGGGCTTATTTTAGTCCATGCGCTCAAAAGCTTGATTGGGCTTATTATCTGGGGAGGTCTTATTTTCAGGGAAACAGGTAGTTTTCTTCTAGTTTTAAGAGCGGTGGATTGTCCTTCGACACAGCAATAAGCTTGCACCCAAAATAGGACCAGGATGAACCTGGGCAAAACTACAAGGGAAAAAGAAAGGAAAAAAGAGGCAGCAGAAAGGAAAGGGAAGAGAAAGAAAAAAATTGAAGATGAAGAGGGAGGTAATAGAAATCTGGTAGAGAGAATACTCCCTGCATGTTGGAGAAGGGTAAGCATCGCAATGGGTGAAAAGGTAAAAACAAGACTATTCAGGTACTCCCCAACTTACAATCATTTGTTTAGTGACCGTTTGACATTACAGTGGCACTGAAAAAAGTGACTTATGACCATTTTTCACATTTATGACCACCGTAGCACCCTTCTGGTCACGTGATCAAAATTCGGACACTTGGCAACTGGCATGTATTTATGACAGTTGCAGGGTCCCCTGGTCATGTGATCACCTTTTGTGACAGTCTAACAAGCAAAGTCAATGGAGTCACTAACCGTGAATTTGGCTCCCCGTGAAGTGAATCTGGAACCGTGAAGTGAGTAACTGTGTTACTCACTTAAAAACTGCAGTGATTCACTTAACAACCGCGACAAGAAAGGTTATAAAACGGAAGCAAACTCACTTAACAAATGTCTCCCTAAGCGCCGGACATTTGGGGCTCAGTTGTGGGCCTAAGTGGAGGACTACCTCTACTGTAAAGCAGTATTCCTTTAAGACATGTGGACTTTAGCTCCCAGAATTCCCTAGCATGGGGAATTCACTGCTTCCCTAACATGAGGAATTCTGGGAGCCTGGGAATCTCTGCTTTATTTGAAGGAAACAACCGGCCACAGTGCAAAACCTTCCGAGAAACCTGGGGGCGACGATGATGGCTTGTTACGCCTGCCACGACGGATGCCACTCTCCTCTGAGTTACCAGCTAACCTGGTGCTCTGCAGGGAAAGCCCAAGCGTGCTTCCTCCGGTCTCAAGGGGGGGGGGCAAGAAGGCGGGCGGGCAGTTGGATGGGGGAGGAGATGGAGGATTCCTTTGCTGCTGTTGCTGCTGCTGCAGGAGGAGGAGCCGCTGGCCAATCTTCCGTGGCTGAGGCTCACACGCGTACACAGCGCCCCAGGTTGTCCCGCTTCCTAGCAGCTTGCCCGCCGGCAGGGCGCTTGGGGAGCGTTGGCCGGTGGCGAAGCAGGAAGGAAGCCCCGCTTGCCTAGCCGGGCGCCTTGGCTTATGGCGCTGCAGCCGAATGTCTGGGACGGTAAGTTTCCCTCGGCGCTCCCTTCTTCCCAAAGGTGGCCGCGAGTGCACCGGGATCCTCCGCCGCCGCCGATCGGCAATGCGAGGAAGGCGAAGTTTCTCCTGCCTGGGTTGGCAGGAGGCAGCTTCCCCCAAATGACGTTTTTAAAGGCAGAGACAGGCGCTCATTCATTCTCGGCAGGTCCGGGCAGCCGCCTCGGGTGCCTTCCTTTTGGAATGAGAGCTTGCCGAAGGCAGCTGCACGGAAGGCAACGGACCAAACTTCGCGGCCGGAAAGGAGAGCGCCCGCTTGGAGTCCTCGTGGCAGCGCCCGAGGAGCTGCCTTTGCGATCTGGCAGGGCAGCAGAGTTTGGAGCTGGGAAAGCGCAAGAGGCGACTTTTAAAAAGATTCTCGAAAGACCAGACAAGGCTGACCCCGTCTGGCTTTTGTTTAGGGCAGGGCTCTTGCTCGGAGCCCTTGCACGTGCGGCGTGTCTGTAGATGCCTTTCCCCGCTTTGGTGGAACCGAGGGTTGAAAAGAGCCAAAGGTGTGGTTGTGTTTCCAAGGGTTTGCCCTGCACAGAAAGGAAAGCAATGCTTTTGCCCTGCGTTAAGGGACACCCGCCGCACTGTGCACAAAGTGACAGGGGTCAGCTGTTCCCTTCGGAATCCTTGTGATGCCTTTGATGAGTAAGAAAAAAGTCTTCCCCCCCCCTCCCCAAGCCTTCTTACAAAGCCAAAGAAACGGGGCTTAAATGATGATCTTTCCAGGGCGTCCTGAGCTTTTCAAGCCAGGTTTTCATTAGATGCCCGAATTGAAAAATGGAGAGGAAACGCTACTAAAAGCTCTACAGCTAGAAACTATGGTGGGAACTGGTATTGTAGAACAACCTTTTTTTCCTCTATTTCAAACTCGGCAAACTTGAAAGCTTTTTTTTTTCCTGAGTATTTCTGGAATGCAGCATTTACAGTCTTTGTTTGGTTTCTTACCTGTGTGTTGCTCAATTATTTTAAAGTTGCCAATTTCCTTAATGCTTGCTGTGTTTAAAATACATTTTAAACTGTCTTTTCATTTTAGCTGAACCCTATGACCATTTTTAAAATTATCTTTAATAGGCCTCTTCACTGACTCATTTCCATATAATTTTGGGTTGATGGATTCTCCTTTCTTAAACATCTCTGACATCAAGTCAAATGTTTCAGAAGGAAAATCTTATTGAAGACATTCATTTCTGACTTCATGCCATAAAGCTTAAAGATATACAGAAGCAAGCAAAGAAGCTTGCTAAATATTCACTAAATGAATAAATATTAATTAAATTATGACAAAATAAGATAATACAAATATTGAAATGTAATAATTTTTGTTGACTGATTTGCAAATGTGCCCTAAATTTGATGTAATTAAGCATTTTTTCTTCCGGGCAGTTGCCAGAAATCTGAATTATTAGTATTTTGCCTACCAAACTGGACCTTTTCCATTTGTAGTTTATAAACTAGAGCAAAGCTTTTTTTGAATAGTGTTTCTCCACCTCAGCAACATGCTGGCTGGGGAATTCTGGGAGTTGAAGTCTATACAGTCCATATAGATTGAAGTTGCCAAGGTTATGAAACACTGTGCTAGAGGCTTGATAAAGCTAATTTTGCTGCCTGCTTGTGACTGCTAAAATAGTACAAGGTATCAAACACTTGGCAGGTGACAGAGCATGGTTTGTGTGGGCTCCTTGTAAATTTTTTAGTCACATGCTACAATTTCATTTTTCTCATTCTGACATTTCATTTCAGTGAATTTTAAGAACAGTAAAGTAGACACATTTATACCTACTTCCAGTTTTATCTTTTACCAGTGGGGATGACCCAACCAAATTTTAGCCCATTTTAGTTCCACTGATTTATTGGGTATAAATTTCTCCCACTGAAGTAAATGGAACTGATTTTGTTCATTAATTTGCATTCTCTGTCTTTAGAATTTAGCTGTTTGATTCTGAGGATCAAATTAATGGTTTAATTAAACCACTAAAATAGGTCTAACATATACTGTATAAGGCCCCATGTGTGGTTTATGGTTCTTGACCAATTATTTTTATTATATTTTTATCAATTTTATATCTGTGTTGTTCCATGTTTTTATAATGTTAACTGCCAGGAGCCTTTGTGGAAGTATTCAAAACCAATACATAAATTGCAACCATCCATATTCCTTCCAGAAACCAAGTAATCTCTTTGTGCATGAAATTGTCCCTCTTTCGTTGTAGCTGTCGGGTACCCCAAAATAAAAAGTGGGTCCCTTGGGCACCAAAATATGTCTGTCCCTAATCACTAATCACGGAATCACTAATTTATTTATAGCGACTAAAGCCCAAGCCATTTTTGCTGATCTGCTATAACTGTGAATTATGCCATATGGTCTGTCATTTTGTAGCCATTCTTATATTTCATGAATATTTCTTACCACAAGGCTATATGGGTCTTGAATAAAATCTCTTGGGATTTTTTGAGGGGGCTGGGGGGGGGTCTCCTTTAACATGCCTAGGAAAGCTCTATAAAAAATGAATGCATCTGTGCATATCCTGTTGATTTGCCATTCCCATGTTAGTTAAAGCCCAAGCTGATCAGAACAAATAGTAATATTATTGATCTAGGCAACGAAGAATTAACACACTGAGCTGCCAGTCTAATATCCAGCATTTTCTTTACACCTCCAAACCTAATATGTGTATGTGTACTTACCTCCCAAGCTGTTCTCTTTTAGAAAGAGAAGATTGTGCACAGCATTGAAAAAAAGTTAATTAACTAAATTAGTGGCAGAAGATAAAAGAAAACCTAAATAAATCTGGCCAGCATGAGTCTCATTCACCAAGATCTCTCTCCCGATACCTTTTTAGCCTTGCCAAATCATGTTTTCAACACCTCTGCATTCTGTTTCATGCATCACTTTTTGTTATTTTGATTTGTCATGTCCCTCTTTGAGAAGATTGTATTAACTGTATCAGCCATGCCATCATTGGTTTTCCCTTTCCTTTCAACTCATTCACTCTTTCTTCATATATTTGTTTACCGTTTGTTCCTCATTCATTCTTTCGGTATGGCTGGATCATGTCAGCCTTCTTCATTTATACTTGTCACTCAGTTTGGTTCCTTATCCACATTTCTCAAGCACTCCTTCATTCTTGATCTGAATTCTTCTTGTTTTATCAGACACATTTCCCGTAGTAACCTGTTCAACGAAAGATAAAGTTTTCTCCTTTCTAGTCATGCCCAACTCTAGGGGGCAGTGCTCATCTCCATTTCTTAGGCAAGGGAACCGGCCATTGTCTGAAAACCTTTCTGTGGTTACATGAACAAGACTGTGTGCTTGGGAGCACAGAACACTGTTACCTTCCCATCAAAGTGGTACCTATTTATTTACTCATAGTTGCATGCTTTCAAACTGCTAGGTGGGCAGGAGCTGAGGCAAGAAACAGGAGCTTACCTTGTGACATGGCACTCAGATCTCAAACCTGGGGTGGCAGATTTCCAACTGGCAAGCTCAGAATCTTTAACCACTGAGCCATTGGGCCCACCCCACCACCCCTTTTTCATGTTTCTCCTTAAGTAGTCAAATCTCATTTTCATATAATGAAGCCAATAGAAGCCCACTATTATACACACCCAGTTCTTAGCTGATGGAATTTAATAATGTTTATGAAAGAATTAAATAACTAAATTTATTGGGGGGGGATTAAAAGTTGTATAGCATCTAAAAATCAATTTTTAAATGGGACAGAAAATAGTGGTGAATAGAAGGCAGAACAGTAATTATAAATAGAAAGAGAACAATTAATTCAACCACACTGTAGAAGTATGTGCTGAAAGCAGTAGAAGGACAGATGTCCTGGCTGGTTATAGCTGGAAATAGGAGGTTGGATTAGCCAGACCTTGATCTCAAATAATGCATTGATTCTTTAGTAGGCTAGCTAGGTTTTCATCATATTGTCTGCAATTAAAATAATTTTATATTTCATGTTTAACATCTTCTAGATCCAATCCTGTATTCCTGTGCTTATGGAGTATTGCTGCTCCATATTTGGAAAAAAATAGATGTGGTGTAATAATTTCTCTCTCTAAGATTGTTGCCTCAGAGACTCTATACCCGGAATGGTGAACCTATGGCATGCGTGCCACAGGTGGCACGCAGAGCCATTTCTCAGAGCACGTGAGGCGTTGCCCTGTCAGCTGGCCAGCATACATGCGCTCGTTCAACCTTTTTTAAGCCATTTTTCGCCCTCCCCAGGCTCCAGAGGTTTTATAGCACCTGGGGAGGGCAAAAACAGCCTCCCTGCCCCCCCTCAAGACGTCATCCAGAGGCCTCAGGAGCTTCCCTGAAGTCTCCGGAGTGCAAAAAAACGGCCCTACAGGCAAACCGGAACTTCAGGAACGGACTTCTGGTTTGCTCATTGGGCCAGTTTAAGCCCTCCGGAACCTTCAAGGGCCTTCTGGAGGTCACTGAAGGCTCCGGAGGACTAAAAACGGCCCTTGGCTCTGCAGTACCTCTCCTCCCTAAGAACTATTTAGATTCTTTTTGGTGTATGACCAAACATGCCCAATAAAAAATAAGAATATACTCTAGTAGTATTAGGTGTGCATGCAATTCATTTTATATAAAATAGAAAGGGATTTCTGTTTCATCAGGACCTGTGGATATCTCAAGATAGAGCAATTTTATTAATTCAATTAATTAAAATAATTAAAAATCTAAAGTTGCTTTAAAAGCCTAACATAATTTTTACTGTATGACCTTGTGGGAGATAGTACTGTAATTTTCATAAAATATGAAGAGAACTCTATCATGGTAGTTTGTGTGCCATAGACATTTGTTGGATTTTAATATGATATTACTGCAGTAGGATAATATGGCAACCATCTGGAAACTGTTAAAGTAATTAAGAATTTGACTATTGGCTACAATGTGATGTGTGCATTGTAAATGGAGATTCCAGAAATACTGCATTGCATCTGCTTGATAGAAATGTCTTCAAATCATCATGTTAATTATGAGAGAACAGTCTAGAGGTAATCTCTGACTTAATTTTAACAAGTCTTGAAAGCTTATATGGAATTTTCTAATTGATGACAAGATGATCCTAGCAATTAAAGATCAGGTAGTGTTATTTCAATCTGGAATGTAGTAATGGAGAAGAAATATCTGAAATGGAATTTAATGAATTTATATCATGGGGGTTTTAAAAGAGAAATGTAAAAATGTTTGGATATCCCGGGGTTGGGCCACTCTGGCTTCTTAATCAGATAACCTAGAAACACTTAGAGGCTGTGTAGCAATAACATCATTGCAATGAAGATCAACCTGGTCTCATTCATCACCATAATTGTGAGCTTGGATCCTTCTGAGGCCAAGATGGTACCCCTCTTGTACAGGAGTGAAAGATAGCATAGCCTTGAAGGAATGTCAGTGTTTGCAGAAGGTGCTATAGATCTACTTAAAATAGAACTCCACTATCACCCAAAAAGCCCCTCTTATCATACTTATCAGCCCTAAGAAGGAATGTTGGGAAGAATGGAATGGAAAGCCCTGTACATGTCAATGTGGTAGAAACCCTAAACTCTCCTATTTCACTTTGCAGGTTTTTTGCAGACTAACTGGTTGCTAATTTAACAATTATCATTATTTATATAGTTGAAGGAATTGAAATGCCACCAATTGTTCTTGCAAAAAAACCTTATATAAATAGATTGCTACAGATTGGGAGAAGAATTACAACTAAAAGAAAAGGCTATGACACTCCATTTCTTCATGGACCAGGTGACATTTTTTAGTTAAAACTCATATCACTGTATGATATTCAGGAAATTACTATATTTGTGAATCATAACTCATATCTGCCACACAGAATACCTTAACCAACCTCACAGGGTGCTAATTACAAATATTATAAAGTAATTTCTTTGAGCCATTTTCTTACTCTATTCCAAAATTGTTTAGCCTTTGGGCATAACCACCACATGTGGTAATATGTTCCTTGATTTTGCCTACATTTCCAACAGCCGGTGATAAGTTCGGATACATTTTAGCCAGTCTCACTGGTGGGAGATGCCATCTATAGAGCATTTTATACATATTTTCCTTGTAGGCTACTGCCATTGTCAATTTATAATTTTCATTCCACTGTTTTCCCATTTCTCCAAATCAATAGTGTAGTCAACATTTTGGGCCCAAGTTATCATAGTTTCTTTAACTACCTCTTCCTCCATTCTGTAATTCAATAAGTAGTTATATAAAGGCTGAAGTACATTATTCATTAAGAATACATTTGACAATATGATTCTTGTGCCAGTACTTAATCCCTTATGATTTTATAAATTCTACCAATTCTCTGTGTGGTGTTTTTAATATTTTGGGTGCATAAAAACATCATGCAATAGTACCACTTTATACTGCACTGGTAAGACCTCACTTGGAATGCCGAGTCCAGTTTTGGCTACTATAATACAAAAAAGATGCTGACACCCTAGACAGAATGCAAAGAAAAGCAAAAAAGATTATTAAGATGAATGATTGTGGAAACTAGGTATGTCTAATCTAATGAAGAAAAGGACTAAGGGTGGCATGATAGCAATCTTCCAATACTTGAGAGGCTGTCACAGAGAGGAGGGAGTCAACATATTCTCCAAACTACTCAAGGGCAGGACAAGAAGTAACAGGAGGAAAATTATTAAAGAGCGATCCAACCTAGAATTAGGGAGAAATTTCCTAACAGTGAGAAAAATTAATCAGTAGAACAGTCTGTCTCCAGAAGTTGTGAGTGCTCCTTCACTGGAGGTTTTTAAGAAGAGGTTGGACAACCCTTTAATTGGAATGGTATTGCATCTCCTGGTTGAGCAGGGTGGTTGGACTAGAAGACCTCCAAGGTCCCTTCCAATCCTGCTTATGTTCTACCTTCTATCACTGAAAAAATAGGAGACGTTTTGGTAGTACATTATTAGACAATATTCCATTATTTATTTGTTAGTTCATTTCTCTAATTTATAGATTCATCCATCTCACAGTGATTTTGAGTGGCACACAGAATTAAAATGCAACAAAAAACTAAATAAACAAAGCAATTGAAAATAACCATTAAAGTACAATGAAACAGCTAAAATTACAATAAAGTAAAAAAAAAAAACCACAGGAGAGCGCATTCTAAACTTATAAACAATATAATCATTTTGCAGCTTCTGTACTTCCATGGAATTCTCTGGCCAGCGACAAAACCAGATTTAAGGGCCTTCTAGAAGATTAACAGAGTAGGGACCACTCACATTCGGGGAGTGGGACAATGATGTTCTAAAGGGTGGTTGCCATTCAACATCATGTCAGCATTGCAATGACTAACACAACAGTGATCACAAAACAGATGCAAATGTTAAAAATATTTTTCATTTAATATGTAGCATGTTTGCATGCCCTGGCGCTAGAATCAGCAACTGCTGATCCACCTGGGGTGAGGGTGAATAACAATTGCTGTCAGGCAACTAGACAGGGACCTTGAAATGTTGGTTCATTTATTTTTCTGTTTCAGCTATACATGATATTAGTCAGTGGTTTTGTAGATTTCCCCCAATCAGTGCATATATATAAATTAATTCTAAAAAAATGAGATAAGCATAAAAAAGCTAGAAAAAATACATGCACAGGAAGTATTATAGTGGGCTTTTAGTGCAGTCTTATCTTTTCACCTCTGTGAACATCTTCAACAAATAGCTGATGTTTCAAAATCTGGCAGATACCTGATATTTATTTAGGTGCTTTCTTGAACTTCCAGATGTTAGCCTTCTGTATGTGTTAGATTCACATTATTTTAGCATTGTTGCCATATTTAGTTACCTAAAACAGGAACTGCTATACTTCACAGGGTGAGCTCAGCTTCCCTCTGTTTTTTCACTGCAAATGGTATGCATCATGGTGAGTAATTCTTAGAATTGTTTTCCTTCCCTTACACTATCTCATATGTTTCTGTAACTTAAAGTTCACTGTTTAAAGACATGGGCAGAATTTGGAAAATCTGAAAGAAGAATTCACTCAGCTTTGTGCAGTCAGCTTCTGCAGCAGACACATATAACTATTTCATTTTTTTAAAGAGATTTTTCTAATGAATGGATTGTAACAGAAGTTTCATGATGTTCTGCAATTTTGTTTTTATATCCTTCTTGAATAAGGATGCAAAAATTGAATATCTTGTAAAGAGAAAAGGTCAACAAAATAGATTGGTAATTTTTCGTATTCCATAGAAAAGGGCTTCATATTTTGAGCCATTTACAGAAGAGATGAAAAACCACAATTTCAAGCCAGTCCATAATAACTATGCCTATAACTATGAGACTAAGCTGAAGTAGATTACATCTATATATTACAGTACATTGATAGCTCAGCTAACAATTTCAGATGTTGACTTTTATTTTTTCTTTTCTTTTACTCTTCATCCATTATTCTTCATTCCCTTTTCTTTCATTGTATAGTAGAGCAAAATATGTTTTTGCTTCATCAACATATAGACTTATGATCAGTAGTATGGATCATCTTCAGAATGTGAGCTTCTTAAATTTCCATTGTGGTTAGTTACATGGACATCGGGGCTGGATTTTCCTATAGGCTAACTAGGCTTCAGCCTAGGGCCTCAAGATCAAGAGGGGCCTACATTTAAATTGTTAGTAAAATTAAAATTAAGTGAACACTAAAACACTGAACCGAAAATAAGGAAAAATTCTACGCATATGACTAATAAACAAATATAAAAATGTATTGGTTAAGATCATTCCAGCGCCGCGGCAGTTGGGGAGCCCACCCACGTTCCCGGCACCGGCAGTCGGGCGAGAGGCGCAGCCGCTCCCAGTAGCTGCCCCGTCAAAGCGGAGCCCACCAGCGGCCAGGCAGGTGAGGGCGAGGGGGCCGAGCCGGGCAGCTGAGCGCAGCAGGGGAGACAGCTGGCCTCGCTGCCTTTGCCGCAGAGCAGAGCTGCCCTCCGTCAGGAGGCCAGCTATATATATTGATATATATTGATATATATCACAGTAATGATGTATTTCATTGTCTCTCATGTAATTTAAAAAAAATGGGAGGTGAAAGGGCCTCATAAGTGGAATAGCCTAGGCCTCTTTTCATCTAAATCTGGCCCTGATGGACATTCATAAACGTATGTGCATATGCATGTTTCTTCTTTAACACATTTTTGCGAATGAAAAGAGCATTTTTATTCTAGTTGACCTCCATCAATCTAAACAATCTAAAACTATTGTTTCAGTAATTAAAATTCAACAGGCTACAGTATAGCTTAATTGAAGGGTAAGAGGCTTTGGAGGTAGCAAAAGAAATGCAAGCATATTTTAAAAGAGTTTTATAAAATGCCTTAATTAAATAAAGTTGTACTGTGCAACATTCCTAATTATACCTGTAGAATTTCTTTGTGCCTAAAGAACATTTCTATGGAAAAATCATTTAAATGAAAGCAGGCATTTTCCACAGAGTGCATAGTATGCTAAGCAATAATTTACTTGAATTTAGAATGATGAAAGTAAAGGAAACAAAAAAAATATTATAGCTTGCTCTAGCTACTATTTAGTTTAGGGTGTATATGACTGAGCTGAATGTTAATCAGTAGTTTCTTTATAGAATATTTACTGTTATTCCAGTATATAGCACTCAAATGACCCTTCTTTTGGGGAGGTCAAAATTAGAATTAATTCCGATTTTGTAATACTTATTACATGTAATACGTTTTACTGATAATTCCACATAGGTGTAGAAGAAACAAAGCCAGTTCTCCTGGGCCACCCACTATCCATTGTCCACCAATCATATCCAGTTCAGTTTGTTTTGGGAACAATCTGTGCATTTCAGAGGCTTCCCAGTGTTTGACCTTGAGGTGTAGAAATTCTCTCAGGCCACAGACAGTGCTCTTGAATTCCTCAATTCCCTCCTAGGGACCAGAATTTCCACTGCTGATCAGGGTTGCCACAGTTGTGAAGTGAATCATGTAGTTATTAAGCTAATCCGGCTTCCCTCAAGATCACTAATAGCAATCATTTGACCTCAGAACAGTACAACCATCATAAATACATGTCGGTTGCCAAATGCTTGAATTTTGATCACGTAATCATAGTTATAAGCGAGCGAACCGGTTATAACATTTTTCAGTACCATTGTAACTTTGAATGATTACTAAATGAATGGTTATACGTCAAGAATTATCTGTACATATATACAATGCAACATAATGTATAGAAGAAAGTTTGATTTTAAAATTAGAAAATATAGAAATCCAGATGGGGTCAAAAAACCAGATCTGGGTTTAAGAACCCAGTTCTGGCTACCCTGTATCTAGTAACTTCCAAACTTTCTTAGAATTCGCAGCCATCATGGTGTTCATCTAAGTTGGGAAGAGTGCTTTAAGGGAATTGTGTAAAACCTTTAGTCATGGAGTTCGAATAGTGTATCACTTCTTTAAAAGTATATACAGAAGAACTTTTAGAATATAAAATAATCCAAAATTATGCATTTAGGTCCAATGAGGACATTTGTGAAATTAATAGGTTTCACTCATAATGGCAACAATAAGAGATTGGTCAATAGTTCTCAAATGGGGTAGACTTGCCAATCACTAGCAAACTCTGCTGACTCAGTCTATCCTGGGCATTATTTACATCTTTTAATTTTATATTGTACAGCGCCCAGAATTGCTTTGGGATATATATTTACTTTATTTTACATTCCATCAGGAACAACAAAAATGTTGTCTAATCTATTACATGGCACGGCTGAGAGAAGGAAGGGGCATGGGAATACTACTGTATTCTGAATGCTAGTCTGAAGTTATTGAAATAAAAAATAGATTGGATTTTTTAAAAAAAGTCTTAGAAATGACTTACAATCAACAGATCTCAGGTTCTTAAAAAGGACATATTACTATGAAAAAATAAAATAAATATTAGGACCAATAAGACATAGCTTCAAAATCTGGATATTTACCCAGTGTTTATCTTTTTCTACAGAAATGTATATTCCATACTATTGTTTTAACAAAGGGTCACACACAGTGTTAAGAGATAATAATACATAATAATATTTATACATTAATAATACATAATATTTTTCTATATTAATATTTGCAAATCATGTCCTTTTAAAAGGAGACATATCTTAATATTTTTTAAATCAAAAGCTGTAAATGTGTAAAAAAATCCATCTCATTTTAAATTTATTGATTTTAATCCATTTCAAGTTAGAACCTGGTTCTGTATGTGTGCAAATATAGATTTACTGTTCATTACTCACTTATCAGCTGCGGTTATTTTAGTTCATAGTAAAATTGACTTCCTATTCTGAGAATGGTGCCCATGTGGTTAAATGCTTGTTTGATTCATGCAAAAAGCATTTCTCCAGATACCAAATCATTTCTGCATATTTTCTTTAAAAAAAATTTCCGCTGTACTAACAGTTCAAGGGTTTTGAAGGGAGAGAATACCCACTTCCTACAGATATGAAACTTATCTTTACAGTGAAAATTTGTTTTGCAGATTCTAATTTCTTATCGCCAAAAGATTGAAGTATTTATTTAAAAATAACTTGAATGCTACACTTGGAAAGCCCTGAAATGTCCCATAATACCTATTTAACTGAACTGTTCCATTTTTTTCAGGGGAAATATTTTGCCCCAAAAGCCTTAAAGCCTGAATGGGAAGAATTTTTTTTCAATATTGATGCTACGTCCACTTTCCAGGCCCTTAAAGCAGTAGCAAAATGACTTGATCCATGGTCCTCTTCACCTGAAGCACTGAGACGTTCAGTTTTTCCTTTTAGCTACCCAACAGAGAACATATTCAGCCAGTGATCTCCCCCTCAGTGATTCTGCTATAAATAAGAATCCTGCCTCCAGATACTTTCTGATGATAGCCTCGTCCAGAGCGCATTGTAGTAATCCAAACGGGAGGTGACCAGGACATGAGTGACCAAGCAGAGAGCTTCCCTATCCGGGAAGTTGAGCAAAGGCCCTCTAACCACAACTACTATAAGTGGGCTCAGTTGCCAAATATACACAACCATGTGGGGGTCACACAGGAGCAGAGCTTCCTGTGGAACTGCAAAGGCTCCCAGGTAGAAATGTGCTGGTTGAGGGGAATGACAAGAGAGAGGAGAAGATATAAAGGAGAAGGGAGAAATGGGAAAGATAGAAGTGACATGTGGGACACAATCTAGTTACATGCATTTAGACTGTATTTTTATTTTTGGGTAATAGTTTGAAATGTAGAGAATTCCAAGTCATGAAAAAGAAGAGCTCTGTTTTATATGCTCTGGCTTTATAATAGCTTTATAATAGCTATCATGATTTGACATACAAACTTGCTAAATTACAGTTGGTGTAACTATAGTCAATGACATGGGTGCATATTTGTGTGCTGGACAAAGAGCTGCCATTTGGAACACAAGCCCTCAATCTTTTTATAATTGTGTTGTACTTTGATCTGTTGGACTGTAACTCCCATAATCACCAGCCTAAACACTAACTTAAGTGTTTAACCTAAGTAAAGCAGCCACTAAGTGAAATGCAATTGTGCCTATGAACTTACTCTAGCTTTTCTTTACTTTAGACGTGCAAAGATCCTAAATGCAAAGATTGATTGCAAAGATAATGATCCATGTTATTTAGTGAATGGTCACTAAATAAGTCAGTCACTGAATGAGAACTATCTGTAATGGAAGCAGCAATAGCTTTTTAAAAAAAAGAAATTGTTGTTTGTATTTGTTGAATTAATGCGTACAGGAAGCATCAACTCTGTTGTCTAGCTAAATGTCTATGGAGATTCTCAGTCATCTAGGTCATGGTTGTCCCAAAGGTGCTTTTTAAGGAACAACTGGACGTTCTTCTTTTTCTTTGAAAATGTTTCACTTCTCATCCAAAAAGCTTCATCAACTCTGTTGCTGGTCAAAAGTTCCAGAAGCTAAGAGACGAAATGACATTACAGACAACACCACATTGTTAGGCAGACTGTGTAATTTGCCTCATGACATGATTGACCCAGATCACAGAATTGGCACCATATGACCAATAACATGATACATGTGGTGGAAATATTCATGATATAATAATGTGTAATATCTGCTTATCCCAATTGTATAGATTTGTATGACAAAGTAAAATATATAAAAGATTACCCCATCAGCTTTACTCCACAGTTTGTACAATAAATGTGCATGTTGTTATTTCCTGCAAAACAGCAACAGCTTTTTGTCATGTCCTTTTCACAGACATACAATCATATAATATGTATGTATGTATGTATGTATGTATGATGTATGTATGTATGCATGTATATGTATGTACGTACGTAGGTACAGTTGGGATGGGTGTTAGCAAACTCTTCTCTGTTCCTTACTTATGATAAACTGTCTGTGGGGAAAAGCATATACGTAACTCTTGAGGAGCAAGCAAAGCTGACATAATCTTGTGACTAACGGAGAACAGGTGTATGTGAAGGTGCTCCATAATGGGAGATATTAGAACTTGGGAAACAAGTTTGGGGGAGGATATTATTAACATGAATTGTGTGCTCTTTCTTTGCAGTTTGGTTACAAGTCCAGGATTATTCAGTCCACCTGTAGAAAGGAGAACAAAATGAACCACCCAGCCCAATACAGAAGGTGCAGAGGGCAGTGGAAATGAAGCAAGAGGGCTTGAAAATGTCTGTGTGCAGTGATTTTGTGGAGCACATCTGGAAGCCTGGCTCCTGCAAAAACTGTTTCTGTCCCAGAAGTTTTCACCAACTGCAGGCACCATCCCTTAATCAGCAAGGCTGCACTGAAGCCTTGCAGGATTTGAATGGAATTGTAGCCAAAGTTGAGAATACGCCTTGGGAGGATGAGAGTCTAATTTCCTTGTCTTACTCAAAGCCAACTATTGCTGTTAAACCAACTATGATAACCTCGGATGCTGCTGGTGTGTGGGCGGATGGAAACTTGAATACAGATGTCTCACAGGTAAATGATTAATAAGGGGTGTGGTGTATTTTACAAGGTTGCTTCCGTTGTAAAAATCTGTAACTGCCTGGGAGCAATCTTTGTATTTGTTATGGCAGGGCTTGCACAAATGGATTCTTTCAATTTCTTGAACAGGCAGGGAGAAATTCACCAAACAATGCCCCCCCTCTAAAGCTTAGTAAAGTGGGAGATTTTTCAGACATTTATGATATTAGTGAGCAAGATGTTTTCAGTATAAAAGCCAACAGAAGTACTCAGATACGTCTTGGTACAAAAAGACTTTATCTGTTGCACTTTGATTCTTTGATTCTCCAATCCAGTTGAGTTCACACCGCTGCTCTGACCAGTCCAAAGCAGCTTCTAATTGCCCAGGCTTGGCTTCTAGCCATCTGAGCTAAGTTCATCTGAGATTCAAATATTTTCCAGCTGGGTCCAGATTCTTTGCCAATCACAATGCCAATTGCCCTATTCCCAACATACTTTATAATACATGAATAGAATTCAATTTGGAATAATACCTCCAGAAAGAGAAGTGTTGATTGACACAATCAACTCATCTCAGTTTTCCATACTTTTGCTGGCTAATGATGTAAGTTTAAATTTCCATGGCCCTAAATATGAGAATGGCAAGCAAAGCAACATGAAATGATTTTTTTAAAATGCCCCATTACTATACTACTGGAAATAGGAAGATCTCATGCAAAAGGACCGAGGTGTACAATTTTTCAGACTATCTCACCTGATGGTTACAAAATAACTAAATATTTTAAAGCATTTGGAAATCCCACCTCAGAATCTGTATGAGAAAAAAAACCTGTGAACAGTATCATTTTAGCGTTTGCAGGTCTCTCCAAAAGAGTTTCTCCCAAACCTGTGGGCATTTAATGAATTTGGGCATTTGATGAGCAAGTATATGCTATTAGATTAGCATTGAGCCTAGTACCCTAGGCCCTGTCATGTCACCTATCAGTCTAGATTTCAGCAGGACTTCTTCCTGTAGGCAACTGTATTTTTGGAGTGAATGGTTGAGCCTCCTAGATAGAGAAGCTTGAGAAATTAGCTCTCTCTGAACTTCAGTATGAATTGACCAGATTTTGAACTAAGGTGCAGGTTGAAATTTTGTTTTATTGACGTTGTTTTATTCATAAAATGCTAATCTAAAGTTTACCATTATGTCTGTATTATGTCAGTTACCCATTATGAATGTAGTCAGTGTAATGTTTATTTACATATGCACCCCAGATTTTTCTATTTTAGTTTAGCTGAAATGGTTTTGCTCAAGCATTTGACTGTTCTATGCTATAAGATTATCTCATTTTATAACTTTAAATTTTAAAAAAGTTATAGCTCACCTTTTCAGAAAGCTGGTTTCCAAATTAATTAACTGCGAATATTTTAAAACAGTCAATTTTAAACATGCAGCATTAATTAGACAGTGTCAGGAAAGTGTTTCTTATGTTATTAAAATATTGGAATCGGATTGAGAAGATCCAGGTTGAAAAACCAACACATTTAAAAGAACAAAACCTCTCTGGAAAACCATACCAGTATATCTTTCAGCCTGGACTCTGTAATAAATGTGTAGACAGAGGAAATCATGAAGAAGGAATCATGTATGTCATATTCAGCTCCTTAGAAGAATAGCAATGAATAAAAATGTCAAGTATGTTAAAAAAAATATAAAACAAAACTAGCAATAAAACTATCGCTATCACTTCTTTACCTTGATAGAAACAGAATGATCTAAACCAATACACAGAATCATTATAAAAAACAAAACTTTATAACTAATAATCAGCTTAACCTTCTGAGCAACCAGTCATCTAGTTGGCAGTTTCAATTTTTGTCCAAAGGCATTCTTGAAAATAAAAGTGATGCTGGAATCTGACATTCTTAATGAAAATATTTTTTTAATGTTAAAAGTCATGTAGAGAAAGAAACCTGGTGAGACTAACATGGGTAGATATTGTGCAGGGGAACTGCATTGGAAGTCTGTAACCTTTCTTATTCAGCCCAATGTCTCTGTTTTGTTTTAAGCTGCCAAGGAGTATATGGGAGTATATGGATATATTTGTTTGTTTATCAAATTTCTATACCTCTCATATCACCTATGTGACTCCGGGTTATTTTCAAACCATACAATCAAAGACAGAATTTAAAAAGAATAAAAACAAAGTTAAGGAAATTTTTAAAAATTTAAAAGCAGACAGAGTCTTGTCTAAGGTTGCATAACCTTGGGTTTAACAATTGGCAATAATAAATACTGTATCCCCTCCCTACAGTTGATCCATTAAACTATGCTAAAGTTGCCAACATTACTAATAGGATGAATCATGGAACTACCAGTATCTACAGTAGACAGATTATGAACATTATTAAAATTTCTTCTTTTCAGTAAAATTCAGTAGAACTTAAATGTGCCAATCTTTAGTTTTAGCATACCCAATAAATCTACATACAAAAGGAAAGTTTAGTAAATCTGTAAGGTGATATAAATTGCTAGTAATTTGATTCATTTGATTTATTGTTTTACAGTAAAACAAAATCACTAAATAAGGTCATAATCCCATTGATTCCAAAGGAGAGTTCATCCACATACTTAAAAATTGTTCAACATTTTTAAAATCATTATATTTTGGGGGGAAATGGATACAGCCAAATCATAAAAGGTTCTAATTGAGTTTTATACAAAGTATTTTTTTATCTTTTATTTATTTATAAAATTTATATGCTGTTCATCTCATAGTATGAGGTGAAATATAAACCCCTATCCCCATCTTGGAGAAATGCCTATCTTGATACATTTCATTTTGATCAATGCAGGGCAACGAGATGAAAAGGAAACCCCATAACATTCCAGAAGATCGTCCTTTATTCCTTGGCCCATCTGGTTCTGAAAAGGCAGAAAGAAATATCTCACACAGTAAAGAGGTAGGTGTCCATGGGGACAGGTCAAAGCACCCAGTAAGAGAAACACAGTCATGCCAATTTGGAGTCTCAATTTCATTCCTTGTCACTTCTGAGAGAAATACTCTTCCATCCACCCAAAGGGAGCAGTAACAACACTGATGTATTTAATTTCTCTGAGCATAAAAAGTGAAGGTTGGGCATACTTTCCCTTTAGTGTAAATCATAAAATCTTTGAGAAACCCACCACCAGTGTAGCATGGCCTGATAATGAAAATTATTTTTCAAAATTGCAGGGCCAGGATTCCATGGCCGGTGCATCCAGGATAACAAATTTCAGTGAAGATAAAAGAAGGGTCTTGAACTCATTCTCCAACTTCCATGTGCATGATTCTGTGTATAACCCCTTAAACCCAGAAAGAGACTTACTGGCATGTCCACCAGTACCTGTGCTAAAAACCAGCAGTTCTTTCGATTCGTCCCAAGGAAGTCCTTACTGTCTTCTGGTCAGAACCTCAGACCAAATTGAAAACAAGCCTACAGATAGCAGAGGTAATCCCAGAGAACCACAGCCTTCCTTTCAAGGAAAGAGCCAAAATGAACCCATCTATGCCGAGAGTTCAAAGAGGAAAAAGATGCAGCATAATAGCACTAAGATGATGAATCAACATGATGGGATGAAGAATCAACATGATGGGATGAAGAACCTCCATTTGAACTGCGAGAGGAATTTTCAAGATCCTGGTTCACAAAGTGCAGCAACTATTACTATAATGGCCCCACAAACAGAAGATGACCATCGAGCGTTCTTTCTTAGCAGCCCAGACTCAGCAGTTGGGGTACAGTGGTCATGTGTTAGCCCCACTATCAGCCCAGATATGGAGAAATCATCCTCTTTCTTTCAGCCTAGGGAATTGCCACAAGAAAGATGTGGTATGAATTCCAGAGGCAAAAGTCCAGAGGCTGAGTCTCCAATGTCCAGCAAGAATATGATTGATAGGACTCCTGCTATTCCTCCAAAGATGTCCAAAGGAAGCCCTCCTAGACTCGAAGAGTCTCTTCCACAATCAGTCAATTCTTCCATTAAAGCCAGTTCTTCCATTGCTGAAACTTGGGATACCAGCATGCCAAGGAGTGAGACAGATGGCACTGGAATTGGGCCTTTGTCGCCCTTATGTTCCCAGATGAACAGCATTTCCCCAGATGAATCCAGCAGAGGTCCTTTGCCCTCAGGGTCTGAGAGGAGACCAAAATACTACCAGGCCTCCTGGCATAGGCCATGTAGGATTGAGGAAGAAGAGGAGGAAGAGCAAAGAAATGCAGTGGAAATGGAGACTGAAATAACTACTTCTCCAAGTTTTTCTGCTCAGATAAAACCATGCCCTATTCAAGGAGTTGAGTCCGGAGAAATGAATCAGTCAACGACTTTTGCTTTTGATGAGTCTGGACCTGAGGAAGTTATAAGTCCTCGGCTGCCTCCAAAGAAACCACCCAGGTAAACATTTTTTAAGTTGCTTATAAATGATCAAAGCTAGGTAGATAGGATAAATGATGTAATTCAGGATGTTCCAGTGATGAATCTCTATTTCCCCTACTCCTGCTTTCCAGTGGAAATATTTGGGTGTTTCCTAGGATAAAACTTTTGCCTGTATATGTATGTGTGTTCTTAAGCAGCAGACTTCTATTTTGTAAGTATTTCTAGTTGAACCAGGGTTTCAGAAAACCATTAGCTGCAACTTAATGGAAATGAAATTTTGCTAATGTGTTTTCAACTTCTGTATTTCAAGCATAAGTTGAAATCTAATTTTTTCTCGTGTGAGACTTTTTTTAAAACTATAAGCTGATAGACAAAAACAGCATTTCAGATGATTGAGCAGTGAATCAGTCATTTTTCTGGAACAGTCTCTCTTCAAGTGCAAACAAAAGCACATTGCTGGTCAGAGGAAAACAGATGTGCTTGAATTTCTCACTCTTCTGACAAGAACTTCATTGTGTTGCTCTGAGTAAGTTCATCCTGCTGAATGACTATCTGTAGTGACCAAGAAGAAATTGTAAGGAAAGATCTATGACTATTTATTTGGGAAATCAGATATTAACTATTATGAAGTATTTTTTCCAAGAGAAAAATGAAAATTGAAGGGCGGGGTGAGTTAGAGAAGGCTCCAAGCTAGGTTTTTCAGATGTGTAGAACTAAAACCCCAGTTAGCATCCATGTTGATTAAGAATGATGGAAAGTGTAACCCAGTGAAAGGAGGAAGTGGGGAGAGGGCACTGAATTAGGGAAAGCAAAATTATTAAAATATGGCCCTCTTATTTGGTACTCTTTGCTTTTTTATTGGTAATTCCCTAAATTTCTGCACATTCCTGAATGAGTAAAAGCCAAATAATTAGGCTTTTTTCCTTTATCTGATATATCAAGGCAGAGAATAGAGTACAGGTTCAGTCACTAAGACTGAGTAATGAATATTAACATGAGTAACAACACCTAGCTTATGCTGTATGGGTGAAAATACGGTGAAACTATTTTTACTTACTTTGACCCAGATACTGAAAGAGGTGGTCCTTGTATAACAACCACTTGTTTGGTGATTGTTCAAACTCATGATGGGAGTGAACAAGTGGCAGTTACAACTGGTACTCGTATTTATGTCCATCACTGCATCCTGTGGTCACATGATAATGATTTGCGATCCTCCATGCCAGCTTCCAAGCAAAGCAACAAGCAAAGTCAATGGGGAAGCTGGCAGGGAGTTAGCCCAATATGAGATCACTTAGGGTGGCCTCATCCATCTTACTACTGTTACTATTGTAACGTAATATTGTAATATGATTATTACCTGTACCACATAGTTTTTTGAAATGATTTGTTGACTTGGTTTAGTGTTACATATGAATTCAATAAATGAGGGCTTGGAAAACAACTTTGTTATAAGTTGCTGCTCTGGAACATCCAGAAATGAAGGAATTTTCATTTCATAAGACATTGCCTCTGACTTGAGAGAGTTGTAATAGTTTCTAGTATTTTTTTTCAACTTCAGTTAAACTTTAATGACCTAGGTCAGTGGCCAATGAAAATGCATCAGGATCAAAAATTTATGACTCTTCATCATTAAACATTAGTTTCAGAGTTGACTTCCTGTTGAAGGAATTAAAACTGATCCCATTAGCATGGTGTTGGCCCATCTGTAATCTAAGAATATAGATTTGAGACATCTTAGCAAAAACACTTTTCAATTATTTTACTCATGGGAAAAAGATTCCCTGCTTCAGATGTTAGCTTGTGAATAGATAGAAGGGACTCATTAAATTAGCCCCATTATGTGTCTCAGGAAAGCTGCTTGGCTGTTTATCTCAAAATTCAATTCAGGGAATGCTTAAATAAAATGGAATTAAAGTTTCTATTTTTAGAGTCTGTGTTACTTCATTTTTAAACTCTTGCGCAGAGTGGCAGAAGGAATGAACAGTTCTTTGTTTCAGTCAATAGTCAGCGATCAATTAACCTCACAAAACATAATCATCCTTTATCTGTTATGTAGAAGGAAAATGGATCTTTGTGTATCATTCAAATGTGCTGCAGGCAAGTCTGGAAAAGAAGAATAGAGTTGACAGGGAAATGTAGTGATTTTTAGCACTTAAAGCCAGAACCCTTTTTGAAGAGGGAAATACAGAACGGCCATATAAAATCACATCACTTAGGAGGATGGAGAGAGGCAGGGAGCAGCTTGTGACCTATGTTAAACTCCTGTTCCAATTAGCCTTGCCAGTATAGCCAGTTGTGAAGGTTGATGGAACATCTGGAGGCATAAAGCTCTGTTAGAAGCCAGAATCACATTAAAATGACATCTCGCTCATTGTCTCATCACAAAAATAATGTAATTACATAATTTGCAGCTGGCACATCTGTGGCTGACACAAATTGCATGAGTGCATCATTTGGGCAATCATGTCATGAAGTGTTTGCTGTCATTTGCCCGCCAGGATACCTATGTCTGGAGTAATTGCCTTTAATGCAGACTTTTTCTTCATCAAAATTAGGATGGAGAAAAAGTTTTAGGAATAAAATTGTGCTGATATCTTAAATTAAGGATATTGAACATTAAGGCTGTAATGTATGAAAATAAATGAATAGAACTTGCTTACTATTTCACACACATATGGACACATAATATACATGATTGTGTTGTGCATCTTTTCCTTGTGTGTATTCTAATCATCAGTCATTTTTCTGTATTTTGAAGAAAGCTATTCCAGATGTCCTAAAGGTACTTTTTCAAGAGGCAACTGAACTTCCTTGTTTTTCTTAGAAACTTTCTGCTTCTCATCAAGAAGCTTCTTCAACTCTGACTGGAGGGTGGGGAATGGAAGGATTTACATTCCTTGCAAATCCTTCCATTTCCCACTATCCTGTCAGAGCTGAATAAGCTTCTTGGATGAAAAGCGGAACATCTTCAAAGAAAAACAAGGCAGTCCAGTTGCCTCTTGAAAATGCACCTTTGGGACAAGCATGACCTGGATGATTGAGAATCTCCATAGGCACTATTCCAGATGTTATCTCCCTCCTCATTATATATATATGTGTGTGTGTTTTTACTTTTTGAAAAGATGTTTCATTTTTGCAAAAGGAAGCACTACCGTTCAATTAAACATGGAATCTCCACCTTCAATTGTAATTTGGGGACTTTGGTTTCCATTTTTAAGTGAAGCAGTTTAATGTGCCAATGAGAACCTATCTTTCTTTTGCATCATTCACAAGTTCTGGAACAGTGTCCTTGACTCCCTAACTAAATGCATGATGTAGAGAAATATTTGCACATTCAGATTTTTAAAAAAATATAAACCACTGTGGAAACTGGACAGAACTCATTTGTGACTAAATAGAGGCAGACCTTGACTTATGACCAATCGCTTAGTGACAGTTTTAAGTTTTGATGATGCCCCCCCCCCTTCTCCCAAAAGCTACTTACAACCCAGTTCTGAAGTTCTGGTAGCTGCCCTCTCCTCCGTGGTCATGTGGTCACTTTTTGGGTGCTCAGCAACTGGCCTGCATTTATGCCCATTTGTAGAGTTCCGCAATCACACAATCACCATGTATGATATTTTTGTTGGAAACTGGTGTTTTGCTTCCAATTTCCAGCAAAAACTGCCCCATAGCAAACAATGGGTTTGCTTAATGGCTGCCACATTCTCTTAATGACCACATCACAAAAGGTCATAAAATCACCAGCCACATGATCATCACAACTTACAACCATAATTGCCAGGCTCAATTACAATCATGAGGCGATGAGTACCTGTAATGCACAATTGAGCTAGACTGATTGATCCAACCTAGTTTGACCTGTTCTCAAGATGAGAGAGAAACCATGGAATGATCATAGAAAAGGCTTTTTCTATTCTCCTTTGCCTTTAGTCCTGATAGAAGATAACTTCTTATTCTTTAGCAGGTCTCTCAATAGCCCAGGAGATTTTTTGGTGAAGAATTGTACATGCTCTTTGATGGGACTGCCAATTTCCTCTAAGTTCTTTTTCAACCACAGCATAATGGAGCTCTTTATCTATGTTTTTCATAGTGAAACTGATTTTTTAAAAAATTCAACTATTACCTTTTTAAATGGACGAATATTGAAGTTTTCATTTATGGGTATGGAAAAAGTGGTGCTGATGAAGGTTATAATTTCACACTTTCAAGCCGATGAACTCAATTGCTATTCTAAGACTAGCACAAGACTTTTGGGGGGGTTGTTTACTCATTTGCACTTGCCAAGGACATTACTTCAAAGCTGCCAAATGCCCCACTTCTTTCAAATATTACCTTTGGCTAACGCCTTTGCAGAAATGTCCCTCTATTCCACTGATCGGGACAGCAAAATGCAGGAACAAAAGAGAAAGAATATCTTTTTTTGGTTTCAATATTTTTCAATAGAGCAATACTTCTGTGAACTGTGACTTCTTCAAAATCAGTGTTTGAGACTTTTTCCAGAATGTTTTCTTTTAGGGAGGCATGACTTCATTGTTGTAGTGGTACTAACAGAATAGTATTTGGTTTTCTTCTGCATTTATAAGTTTTAATGGGAAGTTCAATCTGAAATTCAAAGAACATGCAAGTAAGATGTGCTGCTTATGGCTGGAAACTGGAAAACCAAATTTGACAATAGTAAGCGGTAAAACTTATGATCTAGGAATTCCCATGATTTTTTTTCATTGCTAATACAATTTTCAGACAACCAGCAGATGGAGTTCCCAGAAATCTGTTTGACTATATTTTTTAGTAAAAAGAGATGGAAGAGCTTGGTTGTAACAGCAAAGATGTAATCTGGCTCACTGTGGGACAGATCAAAAACTGCTTATGCATGAGTTCCAAGTCCAAAAAACAAAGCCAATCAGTTTCTGCAGTATGGGAACCAGAGAAACTATGGAACAAAATCAAAGAAATCTTAAGGATGAATGTAAAGGGAGACTGCCAAAGATCAAGAAACAGAAAAAAAGCAAATTGGATGTCAGAACAGTTGGTAGAAATTGCTGAGAAGAGAAGCCAATATGAAAACTAGTGTTTAAATTTAAGTTCTCAGAATGAACTTAACCAAGAAGTTCTGAAAGCTGTTAAAAGAGACCAGAAGCAGCATCATAACGACTTCTGTAAAGACAATGAAGATGAGAACAGAGATGGAAAAACAAGGGATGTCTTTTTGAAAGATCTCTGAACTAAACTCAAATTAATAGGCAAAAGGATGCCAATGGACAGAATCTGATTTCAGGAAGATCAAACAAATATGGAATATGCTGAAATTAAAAAGGAGTTAAATTTAGCAGAAAGTAGCTAAATGCAAGCTATCTTAAAAGATATTCCCTATTCACATTCACAAGAATCGTTAGTGCTAGAAGATTAAGTTATATCAGAATTCTACAATTCCACTGTCACAAGGCTACAGTGATTGATGAAATAGCTATAAAAATATAGCAACCAACAGAAGAAGAAACGACATTGCCACTGATGCACTTTGGACATCGGACAATCAAGAACCAAAAATACCCCAAAAGTCAATATGTCCTTAATTGACTATAGAAAGACCTTTTATAGTGTTGATCACATCCAATTGTGGAATGTCCTTAGAAAAATGATTATCTTAGAGCATTTTATTGTCCTCATGTAAAACCTATACAATAAGGCAATAAGCCACAATCAGGCAGAACTAAGCATGGAAAATCCAAAGCACCAGAAGGACCATGAATACACAGCCATTCAATCTTGTCAAGATTAAGTCTGTTCCTCCCCAACTATCTCCAGGCATTGGGATAAGACTTTGACTTGTTCTACCAAAGGGCTAGATGTACAGATGGGAATCTTCAGATGATAGAGAATACCTGACCTTGCAAGGATGACCTCATCAAGCAGCTCCATGTAGTTATTAAAACGGAGGGGGCAAGAGCTTCAAACCTGTGTCACCCTATACAAACCAGGGGATTCTGACTCCCTCCTTTCTTTCCTATCAATTTGACTAAACCAAATTCACTAGGCATAGTGAAAAGTGTGGTACCACCTATCAGTCTGCCTCCCAATAGTCCAGTCTCAATCTCCACAATCAGAAGGATATTATTATCATTGTATTGCAAGCAACTAAGAGATCTAGGAAAACCAAGATGATTGCATCACCCCATCCTGGATTAATAGTTAATAGTTCTCAGCAAATGTTATCTGTGCTACCTACGTCCCAGCCTGAAAGCAACTGAAAAAGGTCCAGATAATCTTCCTCCCAGGCTGTCTGAAGTTGCAGCCTAACTATTGTCTCAACACCCTTCCTCCAAAAAGAGACCAAGCAGAAACTTTCCATATCAATTGATTTCATGCAAATTGAGCCTCCTCCTTCTCAAATATGAATTCATCCCTGGGTATATCCAATCATATATAATCTCTCAGGAGGACTTAACCAGCCAATAAAAACAGGCATCAAACAAACATGCTGATTAACACACTCCATTTCTTTAAGAAGTACAGGATCAAACACAATGTCTCTAAAGGGGATATTGTGACCTCTCCCTTCCCACCACTGAGAGAGAACTCGGGAAGTTATTTTCTTTTTTTTCTTTTTTTTAAATTAACAAACATGTAAAATACACACACACAAAACTTAGACGTACACCACATTTACACAATATAATACGAACAGGAGTTTCCTGTTCTTTCTAATAGCAATTATCAATCGATACCACTCACTTTATATTATTTCCCCTTCTATTATATTTCATTTGGATTTCACCATTCTTAACCCTCTTATTTTACTCATAACTATTATTTTTGAGTTTTGTTATATTCCTTCATTGATTCTTGTTTCTTTCCTCCATCCACCTATACCATTTATCCCATATCTGGTAGAATTCTGATTCTTCTTTTCCCTGGATTTCTTTAGTTAGTTTGTCCATTTCAGCACAATCCATAACCTTTCTTATTGTTTCATCTTTGCTTGGAATTAATTTGTTTTTCCATTTCTGGGCAAAGGCAATCCTTGCGGCCGTAATTATATGTAGTATTAAATACTGGATTTCTTTTTTGTATTTCGCAGACATTATTCCTAATAAAAAAACTTACGGTTTCCATTCTCTTTTAACCCCTGTTATTGCCTTCAGCCAATTTTTGATCCTTTTCCAAAAAAATTTAGCCTCCTCACAGGTCCACCGTAATGGTAATATGTTCCAGTATTGATTCGCATTTCCAACATTTTGGGGAGGTATTTGTTAAGATTTTAGCTAACCTTGTTGGTGCCAGGTGCCATCTGTAAAACATTTTGTACTGGTTTTCCTTGTATGCAACTGATAGTGTCATTTTTAAGTTTGTTCCCCCAAATTTTTCCTATTTGTCTAATTCAATATTATAGCCAAAGTTCTGCACCCATTATATCATTTGTTCTTTCACAATTTCCTTTTCCATTTTATACTTCAGGAGAAATTTATATATTCTCCCTATCATCTTTCTATCTGAGCTTTGAATAATTTTATCCAATTCATGTGGTTCTGTTTCGATGTCATATAATTTAGTATCATTATTGTATTTAGTTTTGATTTGGAGGTAAGTTAGCCAGTCAACTTTCATGTTCTGTTCTGCCAATTCTTCAATTGTTTTTAACTTTCCCTGTCTATCAATTAAGTATTTGTATCTTAGCATTTTGTTCAAATCTATAAAATTTGGGTGAAGTTATTTTCTAAGCTGACAAAAACATATCTGTTTTTCTGTTCCCCAAGCAGCAATGCTTTTACGTATACATCACTTTTATTCCTATTCAGAAAATGCATTTTATATAAAGCATAACACAATGGGAACAAACAGAACTCTTCCACAATGACTTCCTGCAATCAGTGCTTTGCAAAGGCAGCTAGCTTGCTTATGAAAAGAATTTCCAGTCCTGAAATGATGCCATTAAATAATGATATTCTTTTGATGAAATTAGTGTATTGTCAGATTTTTCTAAACCGAAGTCGGGTCTTCTGATTTCATACCATTTGAATGGTAGAGTAAGGTATTGTTGAGTGCTGACTGCTGGTTTCTGCTATTTATCCAGCTATTTGGTTTAGTTCTGTGGGGTTTTGTTGGTATTATTTTTTTATATTATGCTTTCATGGGTTTTCAAATTAACACCTTCTTCTGTGAATGTGGGATAAGTTACTCATATTGCACAGGTAAACGTTAATTAATTTTAAAAGGTAAAACTCAATAGTCCTTGGCAGTCCAGAAGATTAGAAAACAAAGTAAAATAATTCCTAAATAAGAATACATACTGTATGACTAGATTGTTGCTATAGCTTTTGAAAAATCAGAATCAGATGGACATGGATTTAGGTTTATGGCATATGTTAAAGTTTTATGCAAGCTAGTTATTGTGTAACTAAAGCACATGATGGACTTTATTTTTTAAGATAAAATAGAAAAATCTTAACAGACCTATACTTGTCGAATATTTTAATAACAAAATATTTTAATAACAAAATGTCAGAGACCAATGGACCATAACAATATTTGATAGATCAATCTTTTTTAAAAAAAATAACTATGAAGTTCTTGAGTTTTAGCTTCTTATGTTTGAAACATCTGAATCAATGTCAAGCAATAAACTATTTTTTTTTATTGCAAGAGTTCCACTTGAAGCCATGTGTTCATGCATGTTTATAAATCTTGAATGCTACATATTTTCTCTTGGAGGGAGGGAGGAAGGAAGGAAATAATTCACTACTAGTTGTGCCATCCCAACTCCATTCCACCCTATCCAAAAATAAAGTGGGTAGTGAACTTGGGCCAGTCACTTTCTTTCAGTTCTAAAAAGAAGGCAATGACAAACCACTTCCCGGGGGGAGAGGGGACTTGCCAAGAAAATTGCAGAGATTTGCCCAGGAACTCTCCAAAATTTAGACAAAATTGAACAAAAAAACCCCCCTAGCTCAGAGTTATATGATAGTCCCTAAACGGTCATCTATCCAGAGACTGACAAATTTAGTACTTGCTTAAGTTTATAAATATACCACTACACCTTTATCTGTCTGTTTCTTTTTATGTCTTGTTGTAAGAGGCCACTTTGTTTGTATGTACTACATCTTGAACAAAATAGGGACAAGAGAAATAGATACAAACTGAAGCAAATCTAGCAAAATCGAGCTGGTCCTCAAACAGACCTACTATAATTCTTCAAAAGCAACTTATCTATTGCATACATTCACCATATTTTATGGCATATTCTCCCTTCCCCAATTTCTAGGCGTCATCTACAAACAACAAAAAATGGTGAACTGGAGCAGCTCAACAGTGATTCTACTGAGAGCCTCAGGGGATCAACAGCCAGCTTGAATTTGGATACAAATCCACTCAACAGTGGAGGTAGTTAAATTTTGTGTACCCGTGTGGGATTGTGATGATTATGTAAGAAACGTATTCTGCAGATGAAATGATTTGTACTTTGCATTTCTTCAGTTGATCCAAAAACAAACTTTTCCTACAAAATCAGTTTGCCATTTTTTCAAAGAATCTTGGGAGCCATCTACTTGGGAGGACTATAGGCTTATAGTAATTTATAACGCTTGTTGATTCATGAGTCAGGAAGGTATTGCAGGGATGCAAGAACCCCAGTTAGTAGTGAAGTAATAATACAGCTTATTCATTCATTCATTCAGCCAGCCAGTCTGAAATATTTACATGATCTCCCAATTCAAACAACAAAATTCTAGGTCTCAAAATTATTTAGCAAAAATATAGAAGGAAATGAGTATCTATTACTACAGCAAGCTAAAACAATTAAATGGCAAGCGGGACTAAAATATGTTATAACCAGTGGTGGGATTCAGCCAGTTCGCACCACTTTGGGAGAACAGGTTATTAAGTTTCCGAGCAGTTTGGTGAATTGGCTGTTGGAAGAAATCATTAGGGCAGATAACCGGTTGTTAAATTATTTGAATCCCACCACTGGTTATAACTCACCAATTGGGAATTCTGCTCATCCTGATCTAAAAATCTAGGAAAAGGCCCAGTTCTTAACTACCTTTCTAAAGGCCTGCAGGATTAGGAACCAATCCTACATCCAGAGGGACACTTTGAAAGGAAGGTACTACCGTCCCCCTGAAAGACTACATAGCTTATTTCTTCCTCAGCTAAATGTAAATTCTGTTTTCCATATTTTTGGTATATATCGCTATGAGGTGCAAAAATGTTTTCTAGGATAGTTATGTAGAGTACCAGTAATGGATTCATTCCATTTGTTTGTTGCCTTTTGCAAATTGAGAATGCACCATTAGAGACATGGTGCAGGGAAGAAGTGTATTGATAGGCAAGCAAGGTGCCCTTCGGGGAAAAAATTATCCAGCCTTGTTTTTTAATTGAGGAATTTATAAGAAACTTCTGAAGTCCCACTAACTTATTTAGAGACATAGCATGAAAGTCATAAAAGAAAAATACATTTTTCCCAACTTAGTAATTGCCTAATTATGTGATAGAGTTCACTACACAATTGTTTGTCACCATTAGAAATAAAAAATTATTCATTCATTTATTTGTCATATTTATACAGCTGCCCATCACACAATCAAGTGACTCTTTATATAACTGTAATTAGCCTTTTCCCCACAGTTTCCCCAAACAGATACGACAGCTTGCTATGTCACTACGTGATTTTCTGCATTGTACTTGCAAATCAATAATACATAATGCAAAATTAGAAAGAGCAAGCATATTCCTAACCTGTGAATTTAATTTGAGAAGGGGAATGCTCCTTAATTCCAGAAAGTTAGGGGGGAAAGCATATATTAATTGTTTTAAAAAATGCCATGCTTCAACCAACTTTGGTTTTTCACTAGGTTGCTTTTTACCAGATTGTCATATGGCTGACTTTCTGCTTAAATATTTACCCTGTTCCAGCTTCATTTCTGTAGGGCAGTCAGCAATACTCGCCTATGTGACAAAATGTCGGTGATCTTCAAAACACTGTGTGGCATTGACTTCTACCTAACAGGAGTGTTTCTTTATTATACTTAGTGATTCATTTTCCATATTAGTCAGTTTATTATAGTCTTAGATTAGTACGCCCATATGAATATATATGTGTTATACTTCGTTTCCACTACATAATTTGTTGGAAATGACTTTGAACTCTACCCTACAAACTAAAACTCCAATTTTAAGGTTGTTGTTGCTACTAGTTTGATTTGAAAATATATGATTTCACCACCTTCTCCAAAACCTTCTCCCCAAAAATGAAAAGTGAGAGATGAAGCAAAGTTATCCAAAATGACTGAATCAAGAAAATATCCCATCTGATGGCACATCCCACTTCCTCAAAGAAATGTTAACCACTTCCCAAAGTCTGCCTAGTCATACAGAGCTTAGTCACCTTACTAACCAGATACATAGCTCTAGGTCCAGCCTATGGGTGGCAGAACATTTATACTACAGAGAACCCTATCTAAATCCTTGGCCTCCACAGTCCCTCACACATAAATACTTGAACAGCCTGTCAACCTAAACAGACCTGCTCTATCAATCCCATTTCTTCTTCCACAAAAATAGAAGCATTACATGTTCATGATAATATGTTCACTATAGATGGCAAAATACTCTTAGAGAGTACTGATAGGGTGAATAATTCTGCCACAAAATGCAATGCTATCTACCTATTTCCCCCAAATAGGTAGGGGGAAATAGGTCGATAGACTCTATCAGGGGAGAGAGTCAAAGAGTATGTGATATATTTACCAACTGACTTGAGGATCAGCAGCAAGAACAAAAAAAATGAGATCATTTTTGTCTATTTTGCTGAAGTAGAAAAAAAACTGCTGACAGCATTATGATTTCAAAAATCAAGTGATCCAACTTTGTGGGGGACCATAGACACATGCTGTACAGATCACGTGCTACATCTGTGTAACATGTGACAGAAACAATGGTCCAGTTTGTGATCGATTTTGTCATATGTAAAATGAATTGAGCCCTGGGTCCATTACTGTTGTTGTCTTCTGATAATCCAGTTGGGTACCCAAAAAAGCTTTGCTGCACCAGGGATCAGTGGTGGTGGTTGCTTAAGAGCCATTGTTGCCCAGGTAAGTGATATCGATATATGGGAAATCATTTGTTCCCATACCATATTTGGTAATGAAGATATTCTCAGTAAATGATTCTGTTCTTTACTTCTGTGTTTCATTTTCAGACAGAATTTTAGAATTTTATACTAGGCTCATGCTGCAAAACATCTTTATGCTGCCAAGATTTTCTGGCTTATAATTATCTTACTTGTCTATGTATTTTTGTCTATGTCTATGTATTTTAGGAGAATTGTGCAAAATGAGTCTTCATTCCTCCGTCCATACCGAGAAATCTGTCTTGCCTTCCGTTCATTTTGCTGCATGTTTGACTGAAAACACAGCACCCTGCAAAACTGTGGAGCCTCCCCCTCTGCCCCAAAAGAAAACTGTCAGCAGAGCTCTTTCATCACCCGATGGATTTTACTGGGACTCATCCTCTCCATCCAAAGCAGCCGTTTTCCCGAGCTTCAAGTTGAACTCCAGTCAATCAGAAAGTAACGTCTGCATCCAAGAAAAATCTCTCTTTTGCTCTAACTTGGGAATCAACCATCATACAATTTCCTCCTCTGAGTTTCCGGGAAAAAACCTCATAGGGTCCACCACTACTCCATTCCCAAGTTCTGCTAAGAACAGCAGCCTTTGTGGCTTTCAGGATAGAAACCTTCTATCTCGTTCTTCCTCACAGCACAGTATATCCACCCAGGTCTCCTCAGGCTCTGGCCTTCAGCTCCATAACCTCTTCAGCAATATCAACAGCAAAGAAAGCATGTACAGCAAGTTAGGAGGACTCTATGCAGAATCCTTGCGCCGCCTGGTCTCCAAATGTGAAGAGTATTTTATGCATGATCAAAAAAGCGAGCTGCGTTTTAGTGAAAACTACTGGCCTTTCTTCAAACTTACTTGCAACACACCATGCTGTAATGCGGGAGACGCAGTATATTTCTGTGCAACATGTGCCAAGGATCCTTCTAGCACTTATGCAGTGAAAGTAAGTAGTTGAAGAATATCATTTTGTAAAGTAGGGGGTAGGAAACATTTCTCATGCCTTATACCCCACCCCCTTTTCAGGAAATGTATCAAGCCAAGAGTTCATTCAGCTAAAGCCAGAGCCAAGAAGGAGCAAGTGCTCCCATCCTGCAAAGTCCCCTTTGTCTTTGTGACACTTCAAATAACTAGAGGAGGAGACAACTTTCCAGAAGTAATGAAAGGTCCAGAGAGCAGGTGCCAGAGAGCAGGTAAACCTAGAACTAAGGACACATTTCTGAACAGTGAGAACAATTAACCAGTGGAGTGGTTTGCTTTCAGAAGTTGTGGGTGCTCCTTCACTGGAGGCTTTTAAGAAGAGATTAGACAGTCAATTGATATAGGGTCCTCCTGCTTGAGGAAGGGGTTAGATGAAAAGACCTCCAAGGTCCCTTCCAATTCTGTTATTCTGTTATCTTGAGGTCTGCATGATGATTTTTAAAAAGTTCCATATGATTACCTAGGTGGAAATTCTCCTCAGCCACAGTTGGCTTTTAGCTGGTCTCTTGCTGCTGGGAAAAGACATCTGTCATTACTCTGGAGAACTTTAGTAGCTCTTAAATGTATCTCCTAGAGTCATTGTTGAGTGGCTTTGCTTGAGTTGAAATATAGGCAAGTCATGAGACCTTGAGAATATCATTGGTTTCTTTCGCTTTGTGTTGCATTGCCTGTGTAATTAGTCAAAGGATTTTCACTAGTATGATTTAAATGCTCAAATTAGTTGGTCTCATTCAAAATTCCTGAAATAAATGGGCTGGGGAAAAAATCTCCAGGTTTCTGGAACATAGGGCAAAACAAATATACCAATAACTTTTTTTCTTCTTCTATTCTGATCAAAATACTTTGGGCTTCTATTTGAGGTCTTATTTTTGGATTAGACAATTCCTTTCAAATAGCAACATTCAGGGGCAAATAGCAGGTAGCAGGATCAAGCCCATTGAGAAACCAATGTGGATTAAAAAGGTGAGCTTCAAGAAAAACAGAAGTACAGGGAATAATTAACTCCAAAATGCCAAGTCAGAACAAATAGATTTTTTTAAAAAATCTCTCAGGCGCTGTCATCAGAAAAGGAGAATTTCTGGACCTCTGCCAATGTGCTTGGCACTGACATCCTCCTTCTTTTAACAGGAAAGTGAAGTGTCTGGAATCAGGCCAAGAGGGTGTGTAGCTGGGATTGTTCTCCTGGCACCCCTTTTAGTGCCAGGAGAGCAGAACAATCAGGAAGTGAGTCTTGACCCTTCTAACATCATTTGAGCACGAACCTGTGCCAAGAACTTCATGAGGCCCTGAATTCCTGTGATTCATGAGAATCCTCCATGGGTGCAAATTAGTCATCCTTTCAAATGACCATGTAGGGCAGGGCTTCCAGAATCTACCGGTGCTCAAACCTACCAGAAAGCCCCGGCTTCTCTGGCAGTTGCCACCTTTGTTCTGGCTTATGGTTCTATAAGTTTTTAAAGGGTGCCCTGGCATAACTGCACACCCTTAAGTAAAAAATGCCCTCATCCTTGAACTTTCAAAAAAAAAGAGAGGATATTTTCAAATTATTTCACTCAAATAATTTTGATTGTCTAAGTTCTAGATAACAGTTACATCTTTTCAATCCAAAGAAGCTGGAGATGGTTTTAATCACATTATAAAGAACCTGCTTTACTTTAACTCCGCTGATCTCTTTGCCTTTTGTGGATTGTGGTCTTAACTTTCAATGCTGTGCACGAAGTGTTGTCTGCATAGATGCCAGTTTCACAAAAGGAAAGGGCTTGCTCTCCTGTCAATCAAGCAATCCCACGGTGTGTATTCACAATGGGTATTTAAAATAGAGACAATTACAATTGCTAGGAAAGGAAATAAGCCTTTTTTGTGTGTTCATTGCAGACCACACGTGTTTATGCCTATGTTACAAAATGTGTCTTTATTGTCTTAGGCCCACACTGTAGCACCATAAGGCCGAGTCTAGAAAACTAAGAACTAAGTTAGGCTGCTGTGTGGGAAAATTTAGTTAAGCAGCTTGGGAGAATCCTTTCGTTTTTCATTGCCTAAAGATTTGATTGATTGACATATTTCAGGACTTAGTCACTGAGCTAAATAATTTTCCCATATGCCTCTCTTATGTTGCAAAAAGGAAGCCACAACTCATAAAAGAGGAAAACTACAACCTCATCATTGCTTGAAGTCATCCTCAATTTTACCAGCAGTTTCAGGCCTGCTTGAAATTTTGAGCTAAAATATGGATCTTGTTATGAAATAACATCATTTTGATTTATTTAAATTAGTCGTTATGTTGAATATCTAAAATCTGGAGCATTTCACATAATATCCAAACTCCTCTCCCACCCCACCCCCTGCCATTTGCAGGAGGTGGATGGGATAGCTTTGCATAATTTGGGGGTTTTAGCACACAATACAAGGAGGACTACAATCTTCATCTGTATTTTTTTAATCCAAGTTAATAATGAGACAGGTTTTTTGAGTAAATTGTAACCCAGGAAGAGATATAAAATCCTCCTTTTAAAACACACTGTTGGGAGATCTTGTAGTATAGGTAGTATAATATATTGTTGATATTAAACTTCATTTTTTTTGTGGATGTTCCAAAGTTTTAGATACTGAAGTGTGTGTGTCTGCTCAAAACAAAACAATATATCAATTTATATTTGAAGAAAAAGATTTAAAAAATCAATAGCAATGAAAATCATCTTTTTGCTCATGTAAGTCCAATAGAAATGGAGGAATTAATGTGGTAATAATTTAAGGAATATCAATTGTAGTAGTAATAGTAATAACAATATAAGAGTGTCAATGTGCATTACACTTTTGTCTCTATTCAATTGTGTCAGATTCTTGGAAACTGACTAAACAAGTCCCTGCAGTTTTCTTGGCAAAATTTTTCAGAAGTGGTCTGTCATTGCCTGCTTCTTAGGGACTAGAGAGTTTGATTGGCCCAAGGTCACAAGCTGGCTTTGAGACCAAGGCAGGACTAGAACTCACAGTCTCTCAGTTTTAGCCATCGCCATTACAAAAAAAAACCTCTTCTTTACAGCAGCCACCCCCAACTTTTTGAGCACCAGGAACTGATTCTATGGAGAGAGATTTTTCTGCAGATCAGAGGGGATGTGGATGGGGCTTTGCTTTTTTGTGCAACCCAGTTTCTGGCAAGCTGCAGCCCAGTGCTTTACATAGTATCATAAGGGAGGGAAGTAGTTTAGACATAGGTTGTCTCCATTTAGATTAGATTTACAGAAAGGGAATGGGGATGAGAAAAACCTAAGACAGTAAGCCAGTACCAATGGGTTCATGTCTAAATTACTCAGTAGAGGCCAAGTAATATGAAAACTAGGAGGGTTCCTCCAGTTCTGATCATTCCTCACCTTCTGCTCAATCGTAATTCCCTGTCCTTGATATTTAGAAGTGATTGACAGCTCATGCTGTAAAGGTATTTGGAATTCAATTTATATCAGACCCAATAACCATGATACAAAAGCTAAAAGCTATCTGGGAACCAGAGGCTAAAATATCTGAAATTGCTCTTTAGCTCAAAACTTCTCTAGATACTCCTTTGATGACTCAGCTGTTTCCCACTCAGCTGCTCCTATATCTGTTTCCTTGCTAATTGCTTTAGGGGATATCTTTGCCTCGGTATCTAGTTCTTTGTTTCCTAATCAGTTTCCAGATGCCAGTGATATTTTCAATCTTTGCTTGTACTTTTTCCTCATAGATATGTACACACCAAGACATTAAAGCTGCAGAATCCTGTATTAGCCCTTCTATTCCCTTTCACTTCAATATCCAGCAGGACTGTGGGCATTTTGTAGCCACTGTGCCCTCCAGCATGGTAAAGAATACTTCCACGGACAGTCAGTGTCCTTCCCACACTGCCACTGAGCAAGAGTGTGTGGTTGTCATTACCCGTGAAGTGCCACACCAGACTGCTGCTGACTTTGTGGGAGTTGCTGAAACTTTCCATAAAGATGAGCCGGACCAGTATGAGAGGAGAGTGTGTTTCCTGCTGTTACAGCTTTGCAATGGGTTGGAGCATCTTAAGGAGAACAATGTTATTCACAGAGATCTCTGCCTAGAAAACTTGCTGCTGGTGCGCTTCAAGCCTTCTTTAGGCTGTGGCAGGACCAAAAATGACAAGCATCTGCCAAGGCTCCTCATCACCAATTTTTTAAAAGCCATGCAAAAGCCAGGCACTGGTGAATCCAAAGCAAAGAAGAACCAGGCCCGGTTAGCTCCAGAGATTGTATCTGCCTCCCAGTTTAAAAAGTTTGACGAGTTTCAAACCGGCATTCTCATCTATGAGCTTCTGCACCAGCCTAACCCATTTGAAGTTCAGACCCGTCTCAGAGAACAAGGATACAACCAGGGGGACCTCCCTGCCCTTCCCAACCTTTCCATTTATTCCAGCGGGCTCCAGAAACTTGCACATTTGCTCCTGGAAGCAGATCCAATCCGACGTATCTACATTACAGAAGCAAAGCGGATTCTTCAGTGTCTGCTTTGGGGTCCCAGGAAAGACATAGCAGACCAGCCACTAAAGCACAAGGAAGCCCTTCATGGAACTCTTCAGAACTGGATTGACATGAAACGGGCTTTGTTAATGATGAAGTTTGCCGAGAGGGCAGTGGATGCAGAGCACAATGTTCAGCTGGAGGACTGGCTTTGTTGCCAGTATCTGGCCTCTGCAAATCCCTCCTCTCTCTTTAAGTCTCTGAAACTTCTTAATGTCCTCTGATCTCTGTAGCGTTTTCAAAGCTGGCATTGGTTCTGGCAGAATCTGCCTAAGAGTGCACTTAGTCGGCTCTATAGAAAGTGGGTGCACACGTCACATTTTTCCTTTGTGTAACATTAACTAACCATTAAAAAAAAAGATAATGCATTTTATGCAGTCATTGTGAATGTTATAAAAATGTAAGCAGTGTTATCTAGATTCCACTTCTAAGTAACTCTTGAAAGCCCTGTTGAAGTGTTTCTCCCCCCACCACCCAATTTGAAGGAGTTTGTTCTTGTAAGATGTTTTGTTGTTATTTTCATATGAAATAGATTTAAGTTAAAACAACATTGGTCTTTTGTTTTATTTTTGTGGGTTAAAGAAAAAAAACCAGGGAGAACTGTGCAGCCGGTCCCAACAATGCTGCCTTGAAATTGCATTTTACTAAACCACTGAAGCCAGTCCTTTCAGTCTTGTTCCAATTCCATCTTGGCTCTTTGGGTTGAGATGTGCTTAGTGCAGTATTTCTCAAGATGATGCTGGCTTGGGAATTCTGGGAGTTGAAGTCCATAGGTTTTTAAGTTGTTAGGGTTGAGAGAAACTGGCTTAGAGAATACAGGGCAGGGAATGATGGGATCTTTCAGAGGAAAGAAAAATGGAAAGTTGAATCTCTTTGGGGCAAGCTTCTGAACCATATTCAGCAGAATTTCAGGCTCTTGTTCAAAAGCAACCTGTGTACACTGAAATACAATGATCCCAATGCAAGGTGACACTATAATGGAATTCCTGGGGGGAACAATCTCCTGACACCATCATTAGCTCCTGTTTATACAGGAGTGGAACTGTTGTAAAATGGTGCCTCCGATCCCCATATCTGCAAGCAGAAGAGCATTCTGGCAACACAGTACCTTTCCCCACAGATCTGGTTTTATATGCTTAATTACCATACTCCGTGCGTATTTCTTTGGGATTGTTCTCTTCTTGTTAAACAAGATTCTCTTCCTGTCTTTTTGTCGAACATGTAAATAATCTCTTGGCATGGCAACATTTCCCCATCTGACTGACTTTCTTTTACTGCGATTCTAAACACGGTAATCATTGCAAGGGCAGAAGAAAACTAATCTGCCTGATTCCCCATCTTCCTTTGAACCAACTCCTTCATTTATGCCTCATTTGAAACCACATGTGATTATGTTGGGCTTGCTTAGCAATTTTTGGTTTATATATAGATAATCTATTTCTACATTTCTTGAATCGGGATCCTATAAGTTTCAAAGTATAAGGAAGAGCTGCATATAGCTGTCCAAGTCCATGTTTCAAAAACCCTATGGCCTCCTCATCAATTTCTAGCTACAAATGCTTATGATGCATGACACAGTTTCCCATATAAATTGTGATGTATTCTCCAGAATCCAAAGGATAATAAACTTCTCTATAAATCACCTCTCTTTTTTTGTTCATATCCATCCATTTCATGTCATGGAACACAAATTGTGGTCCTCACGGCCATCATTCAGGGATACATACAACCTCTGGTCTGGAGGTGGGTTCCTACTGGTCCAGACCTGTTTGGCCAACTCGGTAGTAACTCGGCCGCCCACGCACCCAAACCGGTTTTATCAGCAGCATCATAGGTGCCGTCATCTTGTTTTTTACTACTGCGCATGCACACGTGCGTGCAAAGCGTGTCACTGAGCAAACCGGCATTAACTGCCACTTCTGCTCTGGTCACCAAATGTTGCTCTCCCCTGGTATATAGGATGAGTGAAACACTCTGAAAAGCTGAAGAGTTCTAGCTGGCTTCTCGTGTGCATTATGCACAGGAAGTGGAATTTATAAGATAGATTTTGCAGTTATTGAGACTATTCTGTGTAATAGAAAATGCATGCATTTGTTGCGCAATGTAGTATCCACATAGCATTTGAGCTATGTGAATAGTACAATTTTGCTGTGTTTCTAGAGTGAATGCCTATGATCTGACACATAACATCTCTACAGTATCCACCCCAAGATCTTTGAGGAAGTGTTAGAGCCCCAGCAGCAGCCATATTGTTTACAGAGGGCAGTAAGGAATAATGTAAGATTTATATCACCAGCTTTGTAATATAAAGAACAGCAGCATCTGGTTTCTCAGTCATACTATGATTGGTTTGGATATCTTCCCATTTTCCTTTACTGATCTCATATAATTCAATACTGGACGGGTTTGAAAAGAAAAGCCATGTTGCAAAGGTTATAAAAGAGACGATTAAAACTCTTATTCCATACATTTTCTCTCTGGGGCCAAAATTAGAGAGACCAAGTGGCACCAAACAGGACCTTGAAGGTACGTCTTGTTGACCCCAGGCATGTTTAAAACTAATCCTGTCTTACAGCACATTGTCTCTTTTCTACATTTATTTTAATGAATAAAAAGTTGTAATAAGGAAAACATTGAGAATCAGACTAAGATATCCTGTCAATGAAAAAACCCCAAATAATAATTTTCTTTCTTGTCCTGTTCATCATCTTTAACTGGTGCAGAAGTAATATTAGAAAGGACAGAAACAACACATTGTTTGTGACCATAGAGGGTGAAATTCATACCTAAACCAATGAGCTTTTTCATCTGACACTTTGTTTTCAAAACAATGGATATTTTTATATCTGCAAAGTACTTATAGGTAATCCTCAGTTAACGACCACAAATGGGATTAATTTTATTTGTATTTATTATTTTTACAAATAACTCAAGGTGGCAAACACACCCATCCCACCTTCCTCCTATTTTTCCTCCAACAACAATCCTATGAGTTGAGTTGGGTTGAGAGCGGGTGATTGGCCCAAAGTCACCCAGCTGGCTTTTATGGCTAAAATGGGACTAGAACTCACGATTTCCCACTTTCTAGCCTGTCACGTCTAACTACTAGAGCAAATTGGCCCTCTTGTTTTTTTGTTCTCTCTGTTTTTTTCTGTCTTTCTGTTGCTAAGCCAGGTGTTTCTTAAGTGCATTGCACCTGATTTCACAAACTTTTTTTTTGCCACAGTTGGTAATGAACCATTGCAGTTGTTAAGTGGATCACACAGTTGTTAAATGAATCTGGCTTCACCTTCTGACTTTTTTGGTCAGAAGCTGGCCTGGAGAATCTCACATGGTAATCACATGACATCATCCGAGGATGCTGAAACCATTGTAAATACTGTACATGCCAGTTGCCAAGTACCTGCATTTAGACCACGTGACCACAGGGTTGTAAACAGATGGTTATAAGTCAAAGACTAACTGTATTGTCTTTACCTTTTATCCTTTATTAGTTTTCCCTGATACTGAGAAACAAGGAGAGAAGAAAGAAAGAAAAAATCTTCACATCCAGATGTTCTTAAAAACACAGGAGAAGCACCAAGATAGTGGTGCATTTATTTTTAAGGAGGTCTGTCTGGGTGGATATAAAAAGCCAATCAAGGAAAGACTGTCTCAGTCCTGACTTGACACAGCTCCTGGTCAGTGGTTGTCAACATTGGCCAGAGAATTATGGAGGCATTTTCCCTAAATTTTGCAGAACCAGCCCTTTGGTTTTTATTTATGAGCCTCAGTGGTACAGTGGTTAGAGTGCAGTACTGCAGGCCACTTCTGCTGCCTGCCCACTGCCTGCAGTTTGGCAATTCAAATTCCACCAGGCTCAAGGTTGATTCAGAGCCTTCCATCCTTCCGAGGTGGGTAAAATGAGGAGCCAGATTGTTGGGGGCAATATGCTGACTCTGTAAACCACTTAGAGAGGGCTGTAAAGCACTATAAAGTGGTATATAAGTCTAAGTACTATTGCTATTTTTGAGTCTGTTATAACCTCTCTTTTTTCCCATTAGCTACTGCCGCCAATGCTCAGAAACTGATATCTACCAAGATGCCAGAACTCCTCTTAACTGTCGACAGTGCACACCATCAGATCTTAGAATAAGGAACACACCTGTGTTGAAATCTCCTGGCTACATCTTTCTTATTTTATTTATTTTAACAAATTCATATTCCACTCGACTCTGGGTGGTTTTCACACTTTTAACAGGAGTAAAATTCAACCTTACAAAAACACAAGCCCAGCCAACTACAAAAATGTAAACATCCTATGCATATGTACAACAAGGAGGAAAAGTCGGTTTCCAAAACTCTGGATGGCTTACAGTTAAAATTATTGGTACTATTAAATTAGCGAATGTACTTGAAATATTTAATTTACTTAGAATAATCAAGGCATTTAGAACTGCAACCCCCCTTTCCTTGAATGTCCCTTCTTTACATTCTTGTCTTATGGATGTTAATTCTTAAACGTCTAACATTTGTTCTATACTCTAAAATCAAGATCTGCAGGATTATTGTGCCAGAAACCATAATAAAAATATCTCACTGAAAGATTTTGAGGTTGTGCTTCAGCAGTAAATGCAGAGAAATGATGTGCAAAAATATTTTCTTAGGAATTCTCTCGGCAGTATCGGACTTGGGGTCATAAGGAGAAGAGGATATTGTTCCTGAAGAAAATATTTGTATGAGATCCAACAAGCAAGTATTGTGTTTGCTTAGATACTCGGGCAAAGATCAAACACTTGCATAACAAGATGACCCATGGCCTTCTCCAAGGCAAAAGAGAACAGAAATAGATGGAACTGGAGTACAAAAATATCCTTCCTTTATATTGGTGCTTGTTTGATCCAAATCATGCCAGGTAGTTTATGTCACAATGTTGTTATTTGCAGCACATCTGAGCAACTTGCTTCTTGTTACATATTCCGTTATGGGGATCTATAGGATAGAGAAATTGCCTCTTCTTAGGAATTTTGATCAATAGTTTGTGGAGTCAGTCAGTCTATCTATCTATCTATCTATCTATCTATCTATCTATCTATCTATCTATCTATCTATCTATCTATCTATCTCTACCTATCAGTTATCTATCTAAAATCTAATATACAGTATATGGCTGCTCAACTCACACAGCTGGTTTGCAGCATTAAGATATCATAATGTAAGAAGCCACTCCCCACACCAAGAGCAGCAATCACACAACAGCTCTGTATCAACCTGGGGGCCCCAGTCCCGCTGGCAAAATCACATCTTCAGTTTTCTTTATTCCATTATACAGTACTTTAAGAAAGGCAATTTATAACTGTTACACTCTATGAACAGTACAAATTCAGACTGGTCACCAACTTCAGTTCTGCTTCATGTATGTTTGCAATGAACACATTTATTTTAACCACACTCCATTTTTAGATATACACCTAAAAATTAAATGTATCAAAGAAGTCCTTAGAAAAGGGAAGAGAGTAGTAAAAAATGTCGGCCAGTAAAACATATTTGCAGTCCCTCTTCATGCATGCCTGGGCCAGGGAATACAGGTAGTCCTGTATACAATTGAGCCCAAAATTTCTGTTGTTAAGTGAGACATATATTGAGTTTTGCCTTATTTTACGACCTTTCTTACAATGGTTGTTAAGTGAATCACTGCAGTTGATAAGTTAGTAAACTGCTGATTAAATGAATCTAGCTTCCCCATTGACTTTGTTTTGTCAGAAAGTTGCAAAAGATGATCACATGACCTTGGTTACACAGCAACAATCGTAAGTATGAACTAGTTGCCAAGCATCTGAATTTTGATCACATGATCATGGGGATGCTGCAAATGTTGTAACTGTGAAAAACGGTCATAAACCACTTTTTCAGTGCTGTTGTAACTTTAACAGTCACTAAATGAACGAGGACTACCTGTACTTCTATGAGAATTAAATTTGTCCCTCCCCTGCAGAACTTATCACTTACTAACTTTTCATCTCTGATTCCTGTCAAAAAGTGCATGATTCTCAGCCTTTTATAATTCACACATCATTAGCTTGTTGCCTATTGAATGTTGAACTACCGTAATGTCATAAGTTAATAACTCATAAATTAATTCAAATGCACAATTGTTTCTTTCTTTGTTATTTCATTTATATGACTACCTATCCCAAATTCATGACTCTGGGTAGCTAACAATAATAGCAGTCCTCCTTTTGTGACTGACTTTCACAGTTGCAACAGTGATGAAAAAATACCTTTGCGACCAATCATTGCATTTACAAACTTTGCAGGTCTGTAATGCAAAAAGAAAAAAGAAAAAAAAGCTAAAGGAAGATTGTAAAATCATGTTTCAATTGAAACTTATGATCCAGCCTTAATCAGCAGTGAATTAGAGCATTGTTATTCTTTTTTTATTTGCAGGCTTGGACTTCCGGCAAGAAGAATCATGCAAAAATACTTAAAATATTTTAGAATAAACTATAGCCTTAGACTGTGCTGCCACCTAGTGATTTGTAAAATAAAGTGCAATTTGTTTGTTTTTAGGTATGCTGTTAGAACAGTGATGGCTAACCGGGCCAAAACTGGGGAGCGTGCATGCGCATGTGTGCACACACAAGACCACCAGAACCCGTAATGGAGCAGCTGGTGGGTGCGCATGTGTGTGGCAGCCAGCTGCTTTTCCAAGTTCCATCGCATGCATGCGCACCGGCCAGCTCTCTTCCGTGTTCCTGCACGAAGACTAGCTGGCCGGTGGGCACACTGGAGCCCGAAAGAGTAGCTACCCATCGCGTACATGCATGACAGAACCAGGAAGAGCAACTGGCAACGGCACGTGTGCCCACAGAGAAGGCTCCATGTGCCATCTCTGGCACTCGTGCCATAGGTTTGCCATCACGGTGTTAGAACATAGGGGATAAAGCCAATTCTCACCTGCATAGTGGTGCTAATCATGAGTTTTCAAAATGTATTAATTATTATTAGGGGTGACACTAAATATTCATATTCAAACATGACATTTGGGGATTGACAACGAAAGGAAAGAGATTGTCCTTCGGACATGTTTGTTAATTCCCTTTGGATGAACTGTTTAGAATGATGAGGCTTTGCGGGGGGGGGGGGTAACATACACACACATCCTTTTGTTTCCAGTAGACCTCTTGGTGATTTTTGATACCACCCGTGTAGTATCCTTCCTGGTTACCTGCAGAGTTTGGAGACTGGAAGCTATCAGTCCAGGAGGACACTTAATTTATAGACCTGCTCCTTTGGGGAAAATGTGATCCCTAGAGAAACATCGGAGCTAGAAATGTTACTTCCAGGAAGGGAAGAAATGTGAAGGGCACACTAATGTCAACATTATACTATTGCATCACAAGACTCAACTCTTTTCTATACATGTGATGTTAAACACGTAACTCAAAGGGATGCCACTTAGGTTCAATTTTCGATTGTTTCATCCCATCCAAAGTTCAACAGCCATATTCTGTTCAGTCTAGAAAAGTCTGCTTTATTTGATAATAACATACTTTCTTCTATGTTTGAGGGTGGTGCTTGTGGAAATAAATAAATATGGAATAAAATCGATCACCAAAATGTTAAACTTAGATACTTGCTTGTTGTTTTGTTTAATTAGGATAACTTTTTAATGGTTCTTTTTAGCAGTATTTTATCTTTCTCTCACTCCAACCTCAACCTTTATTTGCATTTGTTAATTGTTTTGATTCATTTAAACAAATTTGTCTTTGTTGTTTTAACTTGGGAGCCACCCATACTCATGTAAGTGAGGGGGGAGCTATATAAACCCAGTGAAATAAATAGATAATTTCCAATAAAGCAACAACCTATCATTTCATCACATGCATAGTGTATACACAAATGTAAAACAAACAAACATTACAATTCAAACCAATTATGAGACGCCATATAGAGAAACAGAATCACTCTGAAGTAATCTGTACTGAATCAGGACCATGACAAATAGTGTAAGCAATTTCTAGAAGTAACATATCTGAGCTGCAAAAAAAAACAAAACAAAAAAACACCTATAAATGGCAAAAACAAGATGTAGACAATTCTAATTCTTTGCTGCCAACTAGTGACAGTCCATAGATTTGCAGTCAAGTTACCATATTTTCAGCAATGTGATTCTCTGGAAAAGTGAACAAAGACAGGCATAAAGTCTGATAGGAAAATATAACTACTTTCATGTTTCCTTCTCAAACTAAGATGGAAATGAATAAATGGTTATCTGTCTAACAATGTGACAAGCTCATCAACCACTATAATTTGGATGGCAGTATCCTTACCTCATTTAAAATGTCCTCTAATTCTATCCAAAAGGAAGAAGGGTCTGCTTTTAATCATATCAAATAATAAGCTTACAAAACAGTTGCATCTATGCTCAGGCAATTTGGGAGTTTTCTGATTAATAATATGTCTATAATGTTCATAATTTCCGTAGAAATTGCCTTACTATTTGCACCCTTCCAAATTTTGTAGATAGCCACATTAATATACTGGTAGTTGTTAAAGCATTAGACTAGAAGCTGGAAGACTGTGAGTAAAGCCAGGTGGGTGACCTGAGGCCAGTCCCTCTTTCTCAGCCCTAGGAAGGAAGCAATGGCGAACCGCTTCTGAAATCTAGCTGAGAAAACTGCAAGAATTCATCCAGGCAGTCACAATGGCACAAAACAAAGCAAAAACAATTTTCAAAGATTCCCTTAACAAACATCATAACAAAAATATAGGAGCATATTCTTTTTTAAAATTAACTTTCACTTTATTTTGTTACAAATTTTTAAAGTACAAAACCATATAAAAAACCAATTAATTACATCAAAAATTCAACATCCCCAAACTATTTAACAAATATTTTAAAAAGAAATACATGATAATAATTTAAAACTAGGGGAAAATGGAAACAGAAAGTTACAACCAATCTAAATATATCACTTACATCTCAAGTGTTAAACAAAATATTTAAAATTCCTTCCTCAAAAGAGTATCCTGACTGCCAATTTCATCCCTTCTCTTGGGAAAAAAAAGTTTTGGGTGCTTCCCTGCTAAGCCAAAGGGATACAGGAAGCATCTGTTTCCTGTAAATTCTGCCTTGGGGAGAAATCCAGTTGGGCTACTTTGCAATGTTCAAATCAGCTGGTACACTCACAAAGCTATAAGCACCAGCAGCTTTTATTTAAAAAGAAGAAAGGAAGAGGCATGCCCTCTGCATGAGAGTAAGAGGACAATGAATAACTAATTCACAATTAGTTTTCATTAAAACTAGACTTTTAACGTTAGAATTTTTCATGTCTGCAGAGACAATTACAACTTCCCCTCTGCTTTGGAATAGTGGAAAAAGCATAAGGCTGCGTATCTAACTGTAGGGACTGTATGAAAGTAGGATCAATGCTTTGTCTTCTTTTACTAACAGTAAAAACAAAGACATACGCTGAGAGAAAGAAAATGTAGAGGAGGAAGACAGCCACCAAAGCATTGAACTATTCCTTATTTCAATAGCAATCATATAACACACATATGATATTACATAGTTATATACATTTTAACAATTATATATAAACATATAACACAATCGCTTAGGCGTAGAGAGAGGGCTGTAAAGCACTATGAAGCGGTATATAAGTCAAAGGGCCATTGCTATTATGCGTCGGTTCCCTTTTCATTGTAATTGCAATCGCATTTCATGCTTTTTTTACCGTTCTCAATCGCCCGTTCCTTCCGCGCCTTGCAAAGCGAGCGAGCGAGCGCCACTAGCGCCACCTGCTGCTCGGGGCGGCCGACTGCAAGGCTGACGAGTCGATTGCCAGCGCGCCGCCTCGATCCGCCAATGCCGCCACATCTGCAAGGGAGCCTCGCCGCAGGTCGAGTGATGGATGAGTGAGAGGAAAGATGGCGGAGAAGGTGCACAAGAGGTAAGGGGGGGGGGGCTGGGCGGCAAAATCTCTGGATTCCCCCCTCCATAGGAGTTGTTTTCGTTAGGTGCTCCTTGGGTCCGTTTTTTCAGGGCTGCGTTGTCTGTGAGGATACAAAAAAGGACGCCCGGTTCTTTGCAATGGACCATAGTTGCTACTAAGCTGCTGCTACTAAACTGCTGCCAGACGGCGGTTTTGAGGACGGAAAGAGGGAAATTGCTACTCCCGATGCCACTCGAGAAAGCCTTACCTATTACATCAAAAGGGGAAAACCAGCTGTTCGTTCCGTGGTTTTTAATTTTTTCAATTTCGGATGATGTCACTGTGTACAGGATCATTGATGATTTCTGGAAGGTTTCCACAGTTTGCTGAATATCTTGAATGAGGCCTTGCATTGGTTTATATTGTTATCATTTCACTGAGGTCCTTTCTATCAGAAGAAGCTGAGCCATCTTGTGGATATTCCTAAATAGTTTTTGTGGGAAAGGATGAATGAGAATCCAAAAAACTTGACTGCGAAAATGTGTTATTGTTGTTTTCCTACTACTTAATATTGTTCAACATTTTTCCTAAAAAATTTAAGTGCTTTGCATTCATCATCTTAGAGATTCTTAAAACAATTATTAGGCTTGAGTGTTAATACTACAGGTGGCAGGTGGAGGCTGTGGAGGTGAGCTAAAGTTTCCCATTGATTCAGTAACTGACAACACTTTGGTAGTGTGAGACTAGGAGTTGTTTTGTCAATCACAGTATATCTACATGTCTTCCTAGCTCTCTGGTCCAGTGTTTCGACTAGAACTTCAGTTAAGGCAGTATTGTGCTTTCTCAATAGTGACATAACAATGTTTTATTACTGACAAAACAGCTCCCTACCCTCAACTGTCTAATTAAACTTAAACTGTCATTGCAGGCAGTTATTGGTTAATAGCTGTGATACAGAATCACAGAAGATTACATAATTCCTTCATTTGGGGACTTTTAAACTTTTACTGAGCACTACTGTGCCTCAAGAATCAGTCTTCTCATCACTTTTGCTTTGTACACTTTTTTTCCAGGTACAATCAAATAGATAGAGAGCTTTCTCTCTATCCTTTTTAAAATGCATTTCCAAGGATCCGGGATTATCTGACAGAGGTGAGCAAATGCATGAGAAAAATGCCAATCACTGCTATTGTTTCTGTATATGTCTTTTCTAGTGTGAAGATTGCACCTGGAGCTGTTGTTTGTGTGGAGAGTGAAATCAAAGGAGATGTGACTATTGGTAAGAGAAAATAATTTTATAGAACAATACAGTTGGGTTAGCCCAACACACTTAACTTGTTTATTTAATTAACTTAGTTATCACAATACTGTTGAATTATTAACAAATCATCTATGGTTATATAGTATGGTAACCCACAACCAAAGTTAAAACCAGCTAAGCTTAGAAAGTTAAAGAGTTAGTACTAATTTTAGGTATGTAAATAGCTAGTGGTACTCTAATAGTTCAGTCAATTGTTCAAGAATGTGGATGATCCTTTGTTATTTTAGTGAAAGATGATGCTGGTATTTGCACTTTTCCCCATCCATAATCCTGGTTTTAAACCTTGTTTATCATTCATGTTTGCCTTTCAACAAATGGAGATCACTATCTAAATTTTTAAAAAGCATTTTTGTTCAAATGTAGGACAATAAAAATGTTGATGAAGTTAAGTTGCAACAAATGATTGTATGATAATGATTGTGTTTCTTCTTTTAATGTGTAAATATTGCACACATTTAAAATGCACGGAGATGGCTGACAGCAGTCCTGTGTCAACTGAAGCAAATTGGTATTTTCAGATAAATGTGTGCTCAGGATAATACATTTCCTTGAAATATTTTAATGATACATAAGATTATATCAATAAGTATTTTTTTATAGGGCCTAGAACAGTGGTGCACCCCAAAGCCCGAATCATTGCAGAAGCTGGACCAATTGTGATTGGGGAAGGTAATCTCATAGAAGAACAGGCAATTATAATTAATAGGTTAGTATAATTTAATCAACTTTCTTAATATATTTATTCATTCATTCCACTTGCATGGCCACTCAACCTATAGCAATTCTGGCAGTATACAAACAAAAACAGTCATAAAAATATTTAAAGTAGAATAAATTGGCAATAGAGATACAAATCAGTATAACACCACATTTCCTAGGGCACACTCAATACTTTGGTCAAATGCTCATGTATTGCCAAGTCTTAAGAAACATTTGAAACTTCAGTTGGGATGGGGCTGTCTGAATTTTGAAAGGCAGTCTTTTCCAGAGGGTTGGCACTGCGACATAGAAAGTATACTGTCTTAGTCCCAACATATGGCATTGCTTGATAGAAGGGATCAGGAACATGCCATCTCTGTTGGAACTAATAGCCTGTTCCTAGGGCATCATATATTGATTGTATTCACTCAGGTAGAAATTAGCATCATGCAGCCATTGAAATAATTTCATACTACCTTCAGTGTAAATGTTGTATGTTCAGTATATGTTCAGACATGTAATCGTAACAGAAATTAAGAAATACTAATTGTAATAAATACCAATTCAATGAAATTGTAAATGCTAAGTATAATAAATATGAATTCAGTGAATTTATAATGCAGAAATTGATCATTGAAAATTTAATATGCTTTTCTATTCATTTGATAACCAGCCATTTTTTACTATTGTCATCATGAGTTGCAAAAGGAAAATCATATTTGAAACTATAAGATAATCATTTGAAGCTTTCCCAATTAGTATAGTGAATATTAATGCATAGATGTACTTGTACTCTCTCCTTTGAGGTTTTGTTGTATTTCAGATTTAAATTTTCTTATAAATCTATTCTTAGTTCAGTTTTCCATAGTATATCTTTGAATCTTTATATTATTATGATTATTTTGCCAAAACATTCTTACAAAATGATCTCTGTATTCTGGAATAAACTTGATTGACAATTGATGAGTCTGTTTGATGTAGAATAGCAGAATAGAATAGAAAAGGTTCAAGTTAGTATCAACATTTAAAGATAAAACTCTTGGTTTTAAGGGCATGATATGCCTGTTTTTAAACACAAAAACGTTAAAATACCTTTTCTATCTCTACAGCTATCCTGAAAACATAATTCCTAATACAGAGGAAGTAGGAACCAAATCGATGGTCATAGGCACTAATAATGTGTTTGAAGTTGGCTGTTGTATCCTTTTGAAGAATAAATTAAAAGATTAGAAAGATACATGTTTGCATCAGACAGTAAGTATCTATTATGTAGTCTTATATCCCTAATTTGTGGCTAAAGAGGATTGGTAGGGATGTTTGCTGTTAAACACTTATTACTTGTATCTAATGATTTCAGTGAAACAGATAAAATATTAGTAGTTTAATTGCTATTATTTTTCCACACTTTGCTAATTTGGTAGAGAAAAAATACAATTGATTCATTGCTTCTGAATAAAGTTCAGTTTGTTGCAACTGCAATGTCATAGCATAAGATGCCTTTTAAGTATATTGTCTAATGTTCATGGTAGCTTTTGGCCAAATGAAAAAAGTAGGAGATGTTATTTCAGCTTTTTTAAAGTAGCATATTATGATATTTATTAGAACCTTTTGCTAAGGAGAGAGGTTTCACTAGTTTACTATAATTGCTTTTGAATTTTATTGCATGTGATCTAATTCACTTATCTGGAATGATAAGGGTCTCCTGCTTGTGCAGAGGGTTGGACTAGAAGACCTCCAAGGTACTTCCAACTCTGTTATTCTATTAATCTTCTGTATCCAAAGTTATAAAGTTAGGATAATGGTCTCCCAGGATCTTTCCTGAAAGCAGTGGAGCTGCAAAAGATCTCCTGCTGTATTAGGAAGAACTGAGAATATGGGAAACATGCAGAAAAATATTCTTAACCATGGCTTGCAGATTCTCAAGCAATGAAAATAGGAGATAACAATGTAATTGAGTCAAAGGGTAAGTATGTGATTATTATTTTGTACAACTTCAGAATAAATAAGAAAATAGCAATCCTTTTTATTACTTTAGTTTAGTTTTTCAGCTATATGAAATTTAAACATAATTACAAAAGAGTAGAAACAATATTATTATAATTATTATATACAGCAATATCAGTAAAAACTTTTATTCTTGTCTCAGTGGTTGAATACAGCCAATCTTCAAAGTCTTTCAAAAAAAATAAGGCCTTCATTATCATTTGCAGGCCTATAAGAATAGCCCCTACAATGCATTTTACTTTGAAGGTGGGCAATAATTAATTGTGGAATAGTGCAGCAGAAGAAAGATACAGAAAAACTGCTGTATACTGGCGATATATTAGGAGACCCAAACTGGGTATACTGTAAAATGATGCCAGGCAGCCCATTTAACAAAGACCATCCTGGCACATTTCCCAGAACAAATACATTAAATAAATAAATTTATTTAATTTGCTGTCTATCTCACTACTGAAATGAAGGCATGTATGCTTTCTGGAGGCCCCTTAATCATCTAATTAATAGTCTGCTAGGAAATACATATGATTACTTCAGTGGTAGGTTTCAATTTATTTTACTACTGGTTTGCTCATGTGATGCTTCTGCATGTGCAGAAGCGTCCAGGCAGGTGGCTGGAACCTCCCATTGCCGCCATCTGATCTGGGGTGAACCGGCAGAAACCCACCTCTGGAGTACATAGGGAAAGAATGCTCAACCACTGCAAAATTGTTCTCTTGCAGACTGGCAATGAGATTATTGATAAATTGCCAAAAGGCCCACAGCTTCCACAGCAGATCCAACCATAACCAAAACAATTCTTATGGTGACAGGCCTGTTCCCTTGAGGGGAGTACCAGTGCAGAGGGTGAGACACATGGTTTCTGGACAAATAGCATCTCCATCTCATTAGGAGGATTTATCTTACTCTGGACCCACAGCCTCTAGCAGAGGGTCATCACATTTTTGGTCTGGCTCAGGATGGAGATACATAATTAAGTATCATCTGCTATCATGATGTGGAAACTTTGTTCTCTGCTACTAAACAACACATCAGCTAACTGCCTGAGTTCTAGGAGAAGAAAAGGGCTCCTTGTACCATTCTTCCTTAGCACAGGGGCCAATCAATATGTGCATGAATATATGCGTTTACCCCACCATTTAGAAAGACATTGCCTAAATACAGAGACTAGACATAAAAGATGTTTCTGTCATGCCTCTTTGTTCTGGCTCTTGCATTTCACTTTCAAGGTCACCTTTCTTACTCTCTACATCTACAGCGTTCGTTGGTAGAAATGTGATCCTGACAAGTGGCTGCATTATCGGTGCCTGCTGCAACGTCAACACATATGAAGTCATCCCTGAGAACACTGTCATCTACGGAGCGGATTGTCTTCGTCGGGTGCAAACCGAGAGGCCACAGGTGAGTAGGCAACAAGCATGCAAGGCAGCTTTGAGTTCTTCAGTCACTAGTTTGCCTGACTTGTGGGGTTCGAGTTTACCAATCCAGTCAGTGAGCAGAGCCCTGAAAAATGTGCATTTTGTGATTTGTATCCCATTAATATCCTGTTGATAAAGTTTTCCTACTTTGACCTCAGATTTAACCAAATTTGGGGTGGGGGTGGGGGAGTCAACATCTTGGCAATATAAGTAACATTAGATAGAGAAGATAGTTTGGTCTAATGGTCCAGTTGATATAGGACAGAGGTGCATCTCTCTTCTTTTTTCTTTACAAATAACCATGTCTTTTGTGGATGATCAATCGCTATTTCTCCCAGGATAAAGGACACACTGTTCAATAAAAGAGTTTTATGACCTGTGATTTCAGATAAACAGGCAAACTGAAGTTAAGTCAGGTTACGTTGTTGCTTTGCAGTGATTTTTTTTGTTTTTGTTATAGTGCTACTATTATCACTATAGTTTGTAAATTCACATGTAATACAAAAACAGAAACTTGTTTTAAAATCATGATTCTGGTTTCCTAGCTGGTTGAAGAAGGAGCCAGAGTAGCCAAAGATCAGATGATGAATGACAACTGACACTCATGTCCATATTCAGACTCTGCTAATTAGCTTTTCAGTCCGGTCTTCCTCAGTGTGAAACAATGGAGAAAGGGATTCAGCATTTCCTCAGTTACTACATAAGGTGTGGAGAACTGAAGAAATTTTGAGAATACTGCTGAAGCTTTCATTGCTTCAAGCAAAAAGAGTGGTTTAAAATATGTTTGCCTTATATTTGTGAGGAAGACATTTGTGATGTATCATTTGAGAGAAGGAGAATTTGGGAAACAAATGTTCTTAATAGGAATTACCTTAAAATAAGTCAGTCCCTTGATCCATCTAATCTAGGGGTGTCAAACTTGCGCCATCATGTTGATGTCACATGACATATTGAGTCTTTTTTCTTCTTTGCTAAACCGGGCAGGGGTGGAGCCAGCACATGATGTATCCAGGCGATGGGCCGCGAGTTTGACACCCCTGATCTAACCTTATGATTTCAACACTGATTGGTGACAGTAATCATACAGTTCAGGCAAGAGTTTTCCAGTGTGAATCTCCAGTGTGACATTGTCCATGAAAGATGCTATCACGTCTTTTACTGCTGAGTTAAAGCCTTCCCTTAAAGTCATCAGAGAGCTAGATACAGTATGTTGCGTTTCTGTAGCAAAATAAGCAATTGAGTCTTCCTCAAATCTTCTGGATCGCAATTTCTATAGTCTGAGCATTAGCCATGCTGATGGGGATATATGGAAGTTGTGGTCCAGTTGCTTCTTTCAAGCAGATATGTTTAGGTTAATGTATATTTTTCTAACATTGTGCTTTTCATTTTAGCCACAAACATTACAGCTGGACTTTCTCATGAAAATCCTCCCAAACTATCATCATCTCAAAAAGATGATGAAAGCAACATCAACTCCTGTGAAGAACTGAAAGCCTTCCTGAATCATGGTCAAAATTATATCGGGCATGTGCTACTTGCTTTCTGGACTTTGTGTTTGCAGAACTAACTTTTTTTGGGGGGGGGGGGGTTGGAAATTTGCTCATGCAATTATGCAGCTTAATTTTATTTATTAAAATATAAAAAATAAAATGCGCCATTGTCACATTCCCCTTGATAGTTTATATTCTTAGTGGATTTCATTATCTCTATTGCCTCTTGTTTTTTCTTTGTTAATGAAGTCAGGGAACTGTCAAACTCGTCTTTCATACTGATGCTATCTTGGATGTCACCTCATTTTCCCAGTAAACCTGGGAATGGTCCAGTTCATTTGGAAGGCAACAAACAGAGAACTGAACAAAAAGAAAAGAGTTTTTTTTTTAAAAAAAAAAAAACTTGTTAATTTCAATAGATACATTTTAGATGATTGCATATCCTTAGTGCTTTCCTTAAATAATTGAAACTGCATATGTAACTTTAGACAAGGTCAAAAAGGTATGTAGCTCAGTAACTCATCTGGAGTTGATATCATGAAGGCTTCATGTTGTGGCTTCAATCCAGACTTGTTTTTATACACTTGTGCACGTAACAGTGAAAAAAAGATTCTGCTATCAGAAATACAATATGTGGTGCTCTCCTGTGGATAACATTGCAGTCCTACACTTCCTTGGGAATAAGCCTCACCAAACATAGTTGGGACTTCACTTTTGCATAACTTCCAGAGATAAAACTTTGTTAATCATTTTAAACAATATCATAGTCTTCATAAGCCTCTTGTTATGATTACTATCCCTATAACATATTACACCATGAAATAATACATAAAAAATGAAGCATTTGTTAGCAAGATAAAAGCACAGTTAGCATTTCCTCTAAACATGCTGTGTGCGTAAACAAAGCTGTCAGTTCCCCTTTTGACATGTGAATGTATGGAGCTACCGAACTAGATTTTTCCTACAGTATATATTCAGTGGCGGAAGAAAATCCAGGAGATTAGTACTCCTCAAAGATGTCAAATGCCTTGTTTTTGCACTTCCCAATACTTTCCCTCAAAGCTTTTTAAACAGAGCTGTAAACAGTGTTTACATTTTTCAGTGTTTAGCAATGCTGCCCTCGCTGTTTCTGAAGCTAAAAGTCCCCTTCTGTGATTCATTTTCTTTTGGGAACAACTTGGAAGCATTTCATAACGCCAGGGTTTTCAACATGCAAAATGCATATGAAGACTTCTAGTCAAATCACATCAGGATTATGGTCAATTAAAAGCATTAAAAAGTATATCAGAGTCTAAAATTTTCTAAAAGCTAAAGTATTAAAAGTATATAAAAATGAGTAAAAGAAATAAGGTTTAGGAGCATTAGATCAGTGTTTTTCAACCACTGTGCCGCGGCACACTAGTGTGCCGTGACATAATGTAAGGTGTGCCGTGGGAAAAACACCCGCTGGGTGTTTTTGCCTCGGGACATCTCTGATATCTCTGACATCTCTAACCGTTAAGGGAGGAAGGGCGACAATGAAAGGAGAAGGGAGGGGGAGGACAGCACCCGAACCGCGATAACAGAGAACCGATACGCTTAAGTCAAATGAGAGGTGCGAGGTACGATTTCGCCCCCCCTCCCCCAAAAAATCGTTTTTAAAATGCGCTTTCTGAACTCGGCCTCTGTTGTCTTGGGAGCCTTCGGGGCGAATTCGCTTAATCTCCTGCCGCCGTGGCGAAACTAAAAGTCGAGGAAAAGCACTTCATCCCTTTCACCCGAACCAGAGCTAGGGCAAGCCCCGTGGCCGTTGCACACGTGCGCGATCCTATTTTCTCCAGGGGACGACGAGCCCGAGGAAGAGGGAGCCGCGCAAGGATGGGGCTTGTCATTGCAGGCTCTGGGCTGACCCTGCCTGAGAGCAGCTGCAAGCGAAGAGAAATTGAGAGAGGGAATGTGCACGTTGCGCGTGTTAGTGTCAGGGAGGGATGCATGTCGTCGCCTTCTCTGACCCAGGGTGGGCTTCCTTCCCGCAAACGCGCCGCGCTCTCCAGAAGGGCTAGGAGCGGGTCCAGCGGCCAAGCAACGCGCGGCCTTCGCCGGGACTGACAGCCGCGGCGAAAGCAGCCCCCGCCGGCTGGCCCTCGCTTTTGTCTGCTGGGTAGTGAAGGTGGCGGCGGCGGCGGAGAAGGAAGCAGCCCGGCGTCGCTGCTCACCGTGCGCTCCCTCGCTCGCGGCCGGGCTTTGGTCCCACCTTTCCCGGTCTGTGCGTGGGAGAATGTGTGTGTGTGTGAGAGACAGAGAGAGGTAATTCAAAAAATGATTAGATGGATGTAGGGGGGCATAAAGATTCGTATATGTCACATTACAGAGTATACTAGTATGATGAACTAGGTAGCAAAATTTATGGCACCGGTCATCATCTGATGTATTTTAAATGCTGCTGCACAGAACCTGACTATATTTTGGAGTAGGATTGGTATATGAAAGCAGCAGAGAGGTAATAGATTTGCCCTCTACACTCTTGGTATTTGTGTAGTAATGATGAAATGAGGCTAGAACAGTCTAATACAGGCACGGGAGAACACATGCTTTGTTGCTTCTGACGACTGTCCAGAATCACGGGCATTGTCTCTCTTCCTGTTTCAGCTTTCAAGGACAGCTGAGGGGAGGGTATGACATAAGGCCAGAGTAAAGGCCCTCTGGTGTTTTAAGTACTTTGAGTACTTAAGTATGTCACAGGAGTCAAAGAACCTGCTGGATTCACTGGCAATAAAGATAGAGGTCCTGACTAGATCCAATTGGCTCTGGGTACTTGTAATATGCTATGTGCTCACAAAAGATGAGAGGCTGAGTCTATAGGAATTGCAAGGTTGAGTTCCAGAGCCCATGGTTCTTTTCCAATGAACACTTCTTCGCACAACCCTCATTTGAACAATGTTCCCCCCCACCCCCAAAAAAGGCCAAACTTTGCTTAGGCAAAACCTTTAGGCATATACAGTAGCTTGTTGTCTATTAGTTACAGATATATGAAACCCCAGATTATTTTCCAAACCTCTATTTTCTTCCCCAAACTGAATCTTTTGTTTCTCATTTAATGTAACTTGTGCAGATACTCACCCTATTCAATAGTTGTGTGTCTTAAAATTGACAGCCATCTGTTGTTACTACATACTTGATCTTTTCTTTTAATAGCATTTGTTGGGTTCCAATTAAGGTAGTAAATTGCTTTGTTTCCTTAATTCGCAAATACATAAAATGGACAGTGTGCTGGAGAGGTAGAGAAGATGGAAGGCAGTGGCAAACCAGGAGACATTCATGAAGAGTAAAGGTACTTTTGTGTCAACAAAAATCTTTTTTGTGCTAACATACAGATTGAAAGGTGGACACTGAAAAAGAGTGAGAGAAAAAGGTAAATGCTTTCAAATATATGGATCTGGAAATAGTTTCTAAGAGTGGCATGGATACATCAATCGGTCCTGGACTAAGAAAATGCTGGCTGCTACAGAGAACAGGGAAGATGATCTTGATAGAGATATGTAGGAACCATTACTTAGACAAAAAAAAGGTTGAAGCCATTTTTAAGTGCAGAGCCCTGAGATAACATCTGGAAATGCCTCAGACAGACACTTCTCTAATTCACTCACAAGAAGAGGAATAGGAGCAGCCCAATCAGGCATTCAAGATGCTGTTATTTTAGTCAATCACAATAAAAGTAGTTTTAGCCTTCCTTTGAAGCTAATTTCATGGTGCTATACACCATGAATATTGAAGCAGCAACAACAAGCTGAAATTCACATACTTTTGGCCTGTGATGGCCTATTAGTTGTTGGATAGAAAAATAGCTATGATTGCCAAGATTGAGGGATGTAGAAAAAGGGACAACACAGATAAGGTGGATGAATTAGATTTTAAAAAATTGCAGGTTTTTTCTTGGAAACAGGTCAGAGTAGTGACTACAGTATTTCTCTATACAGTAAATAGCTGTTATAACTCAATGTCATATAAGCAAACTAATATTATAGACAGTTCTTGGGTTAAAAATAAATTCCATTCTTAACTCAAATTTCTACTTAAGTTGTAAACTTGTGCTTACAACGGACTGCCACTTACTAAAAGTGGTGGACGGCTTTGTCTTTCCTCTAGCTGATGAACCACTAAAGCCAAAATTAGGCTTCAGCAGTTCAGCGGCTCAGAGAAGGAGAACACTTTTCACCATTTTTAGTAATAGACTCATATCTAGGGGTAATAGTTCATATCTAGGGGTTGTCCTTAAGTTGGACATTCTTAACCCAGGGATTGGCTGTACGTTCAGGAGAATGGTGACCACCAGAGGTGGGGTGCTCCCGGTTTGGCCCAGACCGGGTGAACCAGTAGTAGCGGTGATGGGAGGCTCCACACACACACCCCACCCGGATGTTTCTGCACATGCGCAGAAGTGTCGCGCATGGGAACGCACCCAAACCGGTAGTAAAAAATTTGGCAACCCACCACTGGTGAACAGACTTTCTTTGAATAATAGAATTGGATGCCCTACCACTACTTTTTATTCCTCTGCCTCATAGGAGAGTTGTGCATGTTCCATAACAATATTTCTTAAAATACGTTTTATGAAACATTCTTCCCCAAACAACTTGAACAGATTCCATAACCACCAGGTGGGGTTTGGGGTAAAAAAAAATTATTTTACATAATACATAATCAAATTTTGGAATTTGCTACCATAAGACATAGTGCTGGGTTGGACCAATTCATCAAAGTCATGGGGATCAATAGCTATTATTAGAATGTGATTAAATCATATTTTATTTCAATATTCCTTTAAAAAAAAATGAACTGCATATATGTATGTGTATGTTTGTAGTACCTGTTTTTATAACGTCTTGGCTCATGATCATGTCCAAGCATGAAAATGTAAGCTCATCAGCATAAGTTTAAAAGGCTGAGTTGTAAATAATTCTTTAGGAACTTTCTGTCTACTTTGGTCCACATATTTAAATAGGGATTACTTCACCAGAAACAAAGACCAGAACAAATAGCATGCTGACCCAGAACAAATAGCATGCTGATCAAGTGACCTGTTGACCCCAAAGAGATCAAAAAGGGGTTAGCATCACAGAGACAATTATCCCAAAGGTAGAATTTTCACAATATTTAAATAATGTCCCCTCATCTCCAGTAAGAAGCTACACCACTATAAAAAGAAATGTGAACATTGCCATTGTAATATTACTGCTCATTATTATTAAAGGGTATAGCATCACTAGTATGAAATGCTACTCTTGCATTGAGTAGCAAACAAGGAAAGCCATTTTTTCACACCTTAGTTGTGAAATTTCACTGCTGAAAGGAGAAAGGTAGACTAGATTGATAGACCTTAGTAGTCTAGTTTTAGTAAGAAACTACATATTGTTTTGATTGGCCCTTCAGATGCTTCTGGTCTATTGCATCTGGTGCCTTAGAGACATGGTGACAGTTCCTGGAAATTCCAACCTATTCAGCAAAGTCCATACTCCTACTGGCCAGTTCTTCCAGTTTAACCCATAAGGCACAGTAATGTGGGCTATTTAAATCCCACTTACTCCCACTCTGAGAGTAATCAAACTGGCTCTCATAATCCTGTGTGTTGCAAGATAGGGCTGATGGAGCAAGAGTCTCAAAACCTCATGAGAGCCCAGAACAAATTGCCTGGTTCTTTGGTTTGGATCCTGGCCATTTTCTCCAAGCACATAATCACGGATGTGCTCTCAAACATACCATAGTCAGCCGCTATCTCCTGCAAGTCATCTTATCTTTCCAATAATAGACACATCTGCTAATTGTAATTATTTCTAAGGAACATGTGTAAGCTCGTAACAAGGCTTCCCAGATATCAAATGAATGCACAGTAACATCTCCCTCCCCACATTCCAATGGTAAAAAGTCATTAGAGGAAAGGCTAATGAGTCAAAATTGCTCTGATAAGAGAGCTGGTATAGCTAGACCCCTGGGAGGCCCAAGGGCTTAAAACAGACTGGGTAAATATTTTAAACAATGCTGAGGAAAGCACAGGAAATTGAATGGCAAGGGAGTCACCCAGACTGCAAAAACCATAGAAATTGCCTGAAGGAACTAAACTGCCCCAAGCCTGCTTGCTCTGATCCTAGAAAGTTATATTGCAGCTTCCTCAAGCATAGCACATTTTCACTAGACATGTGATCCTGCCAGAGTGTCAAGAAAAGGGCCCCTACCTGGGCATTGTGATATATTTCTGAATACATACAGCTGCCAAAGGCTTTTAATGGTCACATAATTCTCATGCTCAGTTCGGTAACATGTTCTTTTCAAACTGGAATCAACATGCTTGTTTTCAATTGGCATGAGAGGGAAAATACGCACACGGGTATTTAATGGGCGGGTAAGCTGGGTAAGCAGTATGGCACAATTTCACTTTCTCATTGACTTTGTGCCTGCATCCTGACCCCTGACTATGTATTCAACAAGTGGATATTGCTGACAGAATGGGGGATGAGAAGTTAATCTCTATCCAAGCTGCTTTTCAAGACAAAGAATGGAAGAAAAGGGAGCATCAGCCTTCTGGTTGACCTTTGACAATTAAAAACTGCATAACAGAACGAGCAAACACATTGCTAGGATGGTCACGGCCTTTTCCCTCTGCTGAGATTTATTCTGGTTCTTTTAAATTATGTAATTAGTTCTAAAGTTATGGTATGCCGGTCACACGCACATACATATGCCCTTAGTATGTGTGAAGGTTTTGCAAATTCAGTGTCCTCTCTGATGCTTCTGAATCCATATGTGAATGGTCATCTCACCTTCATCCTGTAGACATCTTTAGATAGAGGTGAGAGATGGAAAAGTTTTGCTGGCAACAGGGGTAACAGAATAACAGAATTGGAAGGGTTTTTTTTTTTTTTTTTAGGATTTTATTTAGCATTTATAGGCCGCCCTTTTCCCTGAGGGGACTCAGGGCGGCTTACAATAGTAAGGGAAGGGGAGTGAAAGACAAAATACAGAAAAAAATGTGAGATAACTAAAAGGTACTAAAACACAACATTCACAACATTCCTCCAAGGGTCCTTGGAGGTCTTCTAGTCCAACCCTCTGCACAAGCAGGAGACCCTTAAAATTCCAGACAAGGGAAATAGACATTACAGTTATAACAATTTGAATGTTATTCAGCAGCAATGAATCAATGAGATTGTTTTTTCTCTACTAAATTAGCAAAATGTGGAAAATAATTGCAATTAAACTAATAATATTTTATCTGTTTTATTGAAATAGATGCAATTAATAAGTGCTTAACAGCAAACAACATACATCCCAACCAATCCTCTTTAGCCACAAATTTAGGTATCTAAGACTACATCACAGATTCTTCCCCCCACCCTGTTGCTTTGCTTTTGGTGGTGTCAAGATATGTAATGCATGTATGTATGTAGGTATATGTATGTATTTTAACAAAACATCTTTTATGGTACTGGATCAGTACAAGGCCTGTTTTGGATACCATCAGGTGGTTTTAAACTGAATTTCTCCCACTGTTTGTCACCATTGCATTAATGGTGCAATGGTATTGTTATGCAATGGTATTGTTATGAATGTAAGCTAACAGTTGAGTTAGCAATATATAAGCCATGATAATAGTATTGTATCTTTAAGTACTGCTGTAAATGTGATTGGTTGCTGTTACCTCAAGCGGCCATAAGATGGAGCCAGAATGACTGTTAGCTCTCTGATTTTAGATGCTGCTCAGTGGATACTGCTGCTTGTAGATGTGTCATATATTGCTCGGTGTGAATTACTGTGAGTTTTGCTACTGTTAGCAACTTTGTGTGCTGAACTGATTATATGATCCTGGACTGTGTTTGATGGATCACCCCTTAACTGAGAATGATGATGACTGACTGTCTTAACCGTGTATGAATTGGACTCTGCATACCTCTATTTCCACAGAAGTAAAATACTATCTGTTTTACAATTCAGTGTCTCTGTATGCTGGTTTATGCGTTCTTCCACACCACTCTCACTACGCTTCTCTGCACACACTCGTTCTCCTAATGGGGAGCTTACCTAACAGGTATAATGAATAAACAATAGATTCATTTAGCAGTAATGGAAAATGTAGTGGAAAGTTATTCATAGTTTATAAAATCCTATTTTACTATCAAGGTAAAGTCTGCTATCACATTTTCTCCCAAGCACTGTGTTTGGTAAAGCAATCTCGAATATAAAATTTGACATGGGAGAGAGGCGTTTTAGTCTCTCTATACCTCCATTTTTTCTGATCACAGAGTCAAATATTATCAATCAATTGGATTGTAATGTTTCTACCATGCCTCTAGCCTAGCATTGCTCTGAGGAAATACCTAGCAGAGCTGATTAAGCTTGTAATAGCTCCTGACAGAGAAGGGATCCCACCAGGATCCCTTCTACTCTCCTCAAAACATAAGCTAGTTTTTTGGGATATATACCCTTAAGTTCAGACGTGTCCTAATGTGTAATTGGCTGTGAGAAACCATGAGATTTCATATTGAGTTTCTATTCCACATCCTGTCTAGTCCAATAGACTGTTGATTTGTTTTGCTTGTTTCTTTTTGACAAATTTCAGGCATTTACCACTGTGAATAACAACTGCCATAGGATCAGAGGAAAAAAATATCATCTCTCTCACACACAATGCTGTTGACAAGATGGAACAAACATACCATCTTCAAACCTTTGAAAAAGTGTTCCATGCACATAAACTCAGAGGCCGCCTAAATATTTTGGTTCCCTTTGGTCTTCCCCCAGGCCTCTAGTTATGTCCAGCTGTCTATTTGCTGATATTACTTGCTGTTCTTTCATTAGTAATCTTGACTTTTACCAGCCCACCTCAAGGTCTTTGGTGTGTTCCACATCACTTTGACAGCTTGTCTGACTGCCAAGGAGACTTTTCATCTCTGCACTGTATTATGTGTTTTGCTTTGCGTTTTTATCCAAATTGGCTTGGTTTGAGTTATCTAGACATGCTGTTTATGTGGCCAATTTCCTTTACAAAACAAAACAATGGGTAGCACTTTTCATTCCCACTCAGGCAACACACAGCCTGACCTACGAAATGTGGCCATTCCCTCCTTTGCCTGAATGTGGTCAAAGAGGAAAGTGAAGACACTAAAAAGCAAGATGTTCAAAAGTTCAAGATGCTCAGAATGGAGTCACAGAGTGGGGTGCATCAATCTATCCTCCAAAGCACCTGAGGGTAGGACAAGAAGTAACAGATAGAAGTTTATCAAAGAACAATCTAATCTAGAAATAAGGAAAAGTTTCCTGTTAATGAGCAGAATTAATCAGTGGAATGACTTGTCTCCAGGAATTGTAGATGCTCCGTCACTGGAGTATTTTAAGAAGAGATTGGACAGCCATTTGTCCAAAATGAGTTGTTAGCCGCCCTGAGTCCCTTCTGGGAATAGGGCAGCATACAAGTTTAATAAACCATAACCATAAACCAAAATAGTACAGGGGGTCTTTTGCACAGGATTTTGGACTAGAAGACTTCCAAAGTCCCTTCCAATTCTGTTATTCTGTAATTCCATAGTTTTGTATTAAAATATGCCTAGCACTAGGGGCCAAGTGTTCCTGTGGAGCCATTCCCATTCTATACTCATGTCCAGGAGATATTATGTGGCCTCAATCAGAGCTACATTTATATTCATCATGCTCCAGGTAGCAGCTTCTTTCTTAGCATTTGAAATCAAGTTTATGACAATTTATTTTAGATAGATAGGATTGCAGGTCCAAAAATTTCCTGAGAACTGTCTATAACCTGGTCTATACCAGAGAGGCTGTGGTTTCAAAGAGCAAAGGCTTCAGTCAACAAAACTGAATATGCTTGTTTGTATCTGTTAATCTGAGAAATTGTGGTCAATGTGGATTAAGAGAACTGGGCTTACATCCAGGTGGAAGAAAAGCCAAGAAATCAGGGCTATTCAGAGAAGAAGGGCGGGGAAAGGGTAGATTCAAGGAGGGTGGATTTGTGGTTTAACAGCATGCCTAGAGATAAAAATCTCAGAAGCCCTAAAAGAATGATAACCACAAGTGCCTCTTGATCATGAAGTCTGCAGAAGGATGGAGCAATTTAAAGTTGCCTGTCTACCTTAAAACAAAAAAGTACCAAGAAGCTTACTTTAGAGAAAGGAATGTGATTAGCTGAAGCTTCATAACTTGAAGGAATCCTAAAACAACAGTGATATTGTTCTCTAACTGTGGAGGAAGAGAAACCTGTTTATCTGTTTAAGTCAGATAAGGGGGGGGGGATTTTGAAGCACTGTTACTGTTAAATAGGATAAATAAGTGAGGCGATTAAAAGAAAATTTGCTTGATCGGGGGCAACAGCCATGTAGTTCCCCCTTCTATTCCAAGAAGGAGCCCTCCTAATAGCATATCAAGGTCAGAAGCATTGGATGAAAGGGAGAGTGTTAAGGATATCTATCTTCCCCAACTTGACATGGTCCCCATGTAATGGATTCAATTCAATTCAATTCAATTCAATTCAATACAATACAATACAATACAATACAATAGCAGAGTTGGAAGGGACCTTGGAGGTCTTCTAGTCTGACCCCCTGCCTAGGCAGGAAACCCTATATCATTTCAGACAAATGGCTATCCAACATCTTCTTAAAGACTTCCAGTGTTGGGGCATTCACAACTTCTGAAGGCAAGCTGTTCCACTGATTAATTGTTCTAACTGTCAGGAAATTTCTTCTAAGTTGCTTCTCTCCTTGATTACTTTCCACCCGTTGCTTCTTGTTCTACCCTCAGGTGCCTTGGAGAATAGTTTGACTCTCTCTTCTTTGTGGCAACCCCTGAGATATTGGAACATTGCTATCATGTCTCCCCTAATCTTTCTTTTCATTAAACTAGACATACCCAGTTCCTGCAACCGTTCTTCATATATTTTAGCCTCCAGTCCCCTAATCATCTTTGTTGCTCTTCTCTGCACTCTTTCTAGAGTCTCCACATCTTTTCTACATCGTGGCGACCAAAACTGAATGTAGTATTCCAAGTGTGGCCTTACCAAGGCATTATATCTTGATTCTATCCCTTGATTCTATTCTATTCAATTCCCATCCTTCCCTGTGAACATAGCTACTGTTTGGAAATAATAATAAGAGTTGGGACACTATGCAACACCCTAAAATCCCCAGTTAGGTGAAACCTGCTTTATTTTTTACCCTGTTTCTATTTGGAGCCATTCTATTATTTGATTTATAAATATATACAAATATATCACCATATTTACTACAATAATAAATACATGATAATTTTCAACCTAGTTGTATCTTTAAACTTTTCTGATGATAGAAAACCTCTAATATATCGTAAAATCCTGCAGAACACCACCTATTTTTGCTGCTCTACCTCCATATATAATAAATTGTCAATAAATAATTTTAACTTACCTTGTATTTTGTGACACTGAATTTTATATATAAACTGTGTTTTGAATACTTTGTCAAACTATCATTGAATCTAACATAAGAGAGAAAGAAGAGTTATTTTTCTCAGAAGATTCTCCATATCAAGCATTATTAAAACATTTTTTCAAAAAAAAAAATTCTAAAACTTCCAATATTTTCTCCAAATGGATAATTTATCTTCTTGATTATTCTGATTTACCTTATAAAACTCTTACTATGGCATTCATAGGGACATACAGTAGCAACAGTCTTACATGAAAACCAAGTTTATAAAATAAAATGGAGAGCAAACTAAACAGGCAAAAAATATAAAGCAATAACATTAAATAAACATTGTCTGGCTTATAAAGAGATACATATTGGAAATATAGGGCTTCAGTATAGAAACATGAAAAAGCTATTGGAATTTAATCGTATGTCATAGGCTTTATTGTGTTCCGAAGACCTTTCAGAAGTTTTTTGTCTCTATCTCAGTTTAGAATTGTGTCTTGTATGCATGGAAGTGTCATACTTCATAGCACACAAGAGAGCTGCTTCCTGCGGGCAGGGTCTTTGCTCTTTTGGTCATTACCAGAGCAAATATTAGTATGTTTTTAATTAGGAAACTGTTCATATAAATACATGGCCTGCATCACTGTAAGTGAAAGGTCTGCTTGATAGCTAGGGTTGTTATTGACATAAGCAGCATTAGATTTTGAGAATTTTCCTTTAAAAGTGTAAGGGAAAGACTGTTTCAGTTAGCCTTCAAAAAGCTATTAGCAGGAGTCTGCAAATCTCTCTTAAAATCTCTGCATGTTTGTCATTTATAAAGTATGAAGGGCTCTTCAGTGTCCAACTTATGGCATCTTCATCTCTTGGGCCACCATCCCAGTTCGTTTTCTTGACTGATGAATATCATGCTGTAACCTTGGTAGCCTTTGAAATGCTTTGGTAAGAGCACACTTTGAATACTGCATTCAGTTTTGGTCACCACAATATATATTTAAAAAAAAGACTCTAGAAAGAGTGCAGAAAAGAGCAACAAAGATGATTAGGGGCCTGGAGCCTAAAATATATGAAGAATGGTTGCAGGAATTGGTTATGTCTAGTCTAGTGAAAAGAAGGAGTAGGGGTGACATGATAGCAGTGTTCTAATATTTGAAGGGCTGCCACAATAGGTGAACCTATTCTCCAAAGCACCTGAAGGCAGAACAAGAAGCAATGGATGGAAATTAATCAACTAACCTAGTAATAAGAATATGTTTTTTTTTACATCACTGGAAGAATTTAAAAAGAGATTGGACAGCCATTTGTTGGTAGGGTCTCCTGCTAGAGCAAAGAACTGATCTAGAAGATCTCCAAGGTGCCTTCCAAGTATGTTATTCTATATTCTGTTAAGCCATCCCACATAGAACATGACTCATGCCAGCCAGGAGAGGTTTTTCTACTCTCAGGAGTCACAATGGGATCCCAGCACTATTCTTAAACAAACTTCTTCCTTCCCCTTCTTTGTCCCCTTCCCTCCCATCAAAGCGGAATACAGTTACAACATCAAGGCAAAGGACGAAGCCATGAGATTTCTTCTTTCTTGCCAGGGACTCAAAGCAGGATGCTAATTTCTTGCTAGCATTTTAGCAGCAGGAAACTAGCAATCTACTTGCTGGGCTTCCTATCTGCCAAAATGAAATCTGTGGTCATCTGTGGACATTGGAGAAAGTGTTATGCTACTTATGGATTGCTGGATATTTGTATGTCATGTATGTTTACCTTCTTATTTTATTCAGATGTCTTTGAGCTGATTCCAAAAGCAAAAGCCCCTTTAAAACAGCATGTAGAGATTAAAAAATAAAAAGCATAACACTGAAACATGAGCAAAATCAACAAACATCCATAACTTAAACCTTCTTCCAGAGTACAAATATCAGACATGCCAACAGTTAATTATCCAAGAATAAGCACCCAGGTGCAAATTGGTAAGAATATAGTAAATGGGTCTTAATAGTATTTAAAAAATGGAAATGATGGGATTTAATGTACACAAAATGGTAGCAGCTGTTATGTAGATATTGCATCACTGCAGAAAAAGATGCTTCTTGCAGAAGTTGACTTAAAATCCTTCACCAACAGAAAGCCAAGTTTTGTTAGCTGCCTTGTTTATCAGCCAGAATAGAAAGATGATGTATAAATCAAATAAAGGAATAAATAAAAGTGCAAGCAATTTGTTAGGGTGAACCAATGATGCAAAAATTCTATCATCTAGTTTGGGCTACTAATTTCCCTCTTTTTTTACCAGTGAATAAACAGTACTTTATCAGTAAAACATTGCTCTATCTGATTTATATAATATTGGTGTGTATTCATATTTGTACAGATTCTACTCTGGTTCCATTCCAATTCACCAGATTATTATCCAAAGTAATCCGCTAGCTTTAACTTCAAATTGAGCATATCTTGGTTGTGCAATGTGGCCGTTTTCATTTTCTGTCCTGTCCAGCTATGTTCTGCAAATTTTAATACAAGCAGGCTCTTAACCCAAGGTCTCTGTTGTGTCTCAGAACAGCTTTGATTAACTGCTCAATTTCCCAATTGTTTATCTTCCATACATACCAGTGGGAGGCCCATTCCCCACTGGAAAGAGAACAGTATTGCAGTAGCTAGAATAACAGGGGGTGGGGGAATGCTGTAGGGCAGTGGCCTTCTTTCAGGGAATAGACAATTTTGTCAAATGATTGCTTTTTATACAAGGGAAGGACATACCGATAGTTAGGTGATACCGAGCCTAAGAGAGACTTTAAGCTTCATTAAAATAGTGTTGTGCATAGGAACTTCATTTCCTCCACATCTATCCAACCATAGGATAATGCTTGTTTTGTATCTTTTGCATTGATTGATTAATGTATACATACTTTCTCCAGCATCCAACAGTTTATATAAGGGCATTCCTATGTACTTCTACCACCTCCAGTTTGTTTTTCCCTTGATATAACAGAATAGGCCCTTTTCTGCAGCATGTAAGCATTTCATATCTCTTTGTTTCTTTTAAATACCTCAACCAATTTGCTTAAGTCCGATCGGTGACTGCCAAATTCAGGGCTGATTTTTATAGCCCTTCTTATGCGCAAACAAAAAGTATCCCCATTTCCGAAGCTTTTCATAGATTCTCTGACTACCTTCCATTTTTTAAATTGGATTCTATTGATGGCATATAGCAACTATATGCAACATTGCAATTGCCCAGGGTGGGCGGGTGGGTGGGTGGTGAGAGATACCTAGGGAAGCATCTGATAAGCAATACCCACATGTGCAAAATGGGTGAGGCAAGAGGCTCAGAAGAGACCCTCCCTAGTTTTTTGGGCTACAAAGGAGATGGAAGGATAATTGTACTTTCAGACTTGCAAGAGTATGTTAATATAATTTTACAATACAGTAGAATTAGCTTATCTGGTCGTGTAAGGCTGATCTGGCTCATTTTACTGCTTCACATATTACTCATTATTGTTTATTTTCTTATTTTTAAATTTTATCTCTTACTTTGTTTTGTTTGCAAATAACTCAAATTACTAACATTTTACAATATTTAAAACTCTTTAATAAGCTTAGCCGCTAAAAAAACCACTGGGTTCAACCCATGAACATTATGTGAAAATTAAACTTTGTACATTAAATATGCATTGAATGTAATGATGCACCATTTTTGATTCAAAAATTCTTTGGTGAGTGTGTAGCCCTTGGGAAAAATCATAGCTGCTTTTAGGAATTCTGGGCAGGTGCTACATTTGTACTCCCATGAGCTCTAAAGCACCTTTTTCTTGAAACCTGAAGTCCTGCACAGCCCTAGTACTTACTCCTTTAAGTTCTTCTTTGCTTTGTGTTATAGATTTAAATAAATAGAAATATCATAATGTCCAAGGTGTGAATAAATCCCTCACTGCCTAATGTAGCCTGGGCATCATTCAGAAAGTAAATTGTAGATGATTTCAAGATTATTCAGAACTGGGATTGCTCTCACCATACACTAACCAATAAGGCTCTCCCACCTGACAGTGAGTAGTCTAGAGAGGGAGATCAAATCTATAATAGCTGTCCACAGATTCTTTTATACTGGCTCAAGGGTTGTTGAAATCTCTCAAGACATCAGGCATGACTTGGAAAAGTCTCTTTGTGGTGTAATGCTTGACTGGGCAGTGGGCACAGCTAGTTTTCTCTTTCTGTTGAAGCATGACAGTTGCTATCACCCTTTGTCAAGAGAGAGAATTGCTAAAGGGTAGAATGGCAGGGCTGGGAAAAGTATCTGTCCTACCAAATCACTGCCTGATTGAGAAGGAAGAGACTGGATCGCTTTGGCCCAAGCACAGCAGAGGGGGTATTCAGCAGGTTCTGACCTGTTCTGGATAGCGGAAATTTTGAGTAGTTTGGAGAACCGATAAATACCACCTCTGACTGGCCCCGCCCCCATCTATTTTCTGCCTCCCAAGTCCCAACTGATCGGGAGGGAATGGAGATTTTACAGTATCTTTCCCCTGCAGGGCCCACCAAGCCACACCCACAATACCGGTAGTAAATAAAATTGAATCCCACCACTGGAGCACAGTCATGGATCTCTGAAACAGACCTAACCAGTACCATTGCCTTCCTCCCAACTGCTATGGACCCTGATCATAAGAAAAAGAGTCTGGCACTTTGCACAGGAGAAAGCATGGGAAACGGAGATACTCAGTACGATCAAAACAAAGAACAAAGAATGACGAGATCTTATCTGAGCTTTCCTGGGACATACTAGTTTCAGCACTCTCTATTAAATATCTCACACATAATTTTAAAAAAATTGCAGTCATTGAAACATATAGGATTCTCCCTGTTGCTCCAGCACAAACTATCAAAAGGTCTCTTTGACTTTTGTAGCTGGAAAGATTTTCATCATTTTTCAGCACAGTTCCCCTTCCAACAATCTCCAGTCTGAAGAAGGGGGCAATAAGAGGCTACATAGTTGGATTCAGTTTGTCCATAATGTGATGCTAGCCTTCCCTACAACTAAGGTCTCCTATATAAGTACTCCTTGACATACGACCACAACTGAGCCCAAAATTTATGTTGCTAAGTGAGAGAGTTGTTAAGGGAATTTTGAGCCATTTAACAACCTGCTTTGCCACAGTTCTTAAGTGAATCACTGCAGCTGTTAAATTAGCAAAACAGTCGTTAAGTGAATCTGGCTTCTTCCATTGACTTTGCTTGTCAGAAGTTCAGAAAAGGTGATCACATAACCCAAGGGACATTGCAACCATCATAAATATGAGTCAGTTGCCAAGCATCTGTGTTAGATACTTGCTATAATTATAACGGTTTCCACCAATCTCATTGGTCAAAGGGTCTGACAGCTCCCTATAAAAGGGCTGCTAGACTCAACCTTCACTGGATTGTTCATACTTGTTCTGTTACAATAAAGAGCTGTTGTTACTGTTAGCCTGTGTGTGCCTTTCCATTACCCGATCTAACAGTCTGAATTTTGATCATGTGACTATGGCATACTGCAATGGTAATACATGTCACTTTTTCGGTACTATTGTAACTTTGAATGGTCACTAAATGAACAATTTTAAATTGAGGACCACGAGTATCAGAAAATAAATTAATTAAATTCCTTTAATTTCTCTTATCTCTGGAAGCCTTCCACTGTTATAATTCCCCCTCTCTGATAATAGCAATAGCAATAGCACTTAGACTTATATACCACTTCATAGTGCTTTACGGTGCTCTAAGCGGTTTACAGAGTCAGCCTATTGCCCCCAACTACCTGGGTCCTCATTTTACCCATCTCGGAAGGATGGAAAACTGAGTCAACCTTGAGCCCGGTGAGATTTGAACTGCTGAACTGCAGTTAGCCGTGACCCGTCAAAAGCGCGAACGTCATAAGCGCGCCGACAACACCGCGGCGCTAAAACCACGATTTCAACAGCGCGCCGACAGAAGCGCGATTTCATTTAAGGTAAGATTTACAGTTAGGTTTAGGGTTAGGGTTAGGTTTAGGGTTAGGTTTAGGGTTAGGTTTAGGGTTAGGTTTAGGGTTAGGTTTAGGGTTAGGTTTAGGGTTAGGTTGAGGGTTAGGTTGAGGGTTAGGTTGAGGGTTACGTTACAGCGCGCTTCTGTGTGTCAAGAATGACAGAAATGAAGCAGGAAATTAAGAAAAATCTTCTTATAAGAACTTTGCATTGGAACTTGGTTGTTGGCCCTAGCAGAATTACAAGCGAAGCAAACATTATAATACACTATCGTCTAGAAGATGTCAGTTCTGAATTTTATTTTGTTTTGTTTTGTTTTAACTCAAGGGAAACAGCTATTTGTCAGCAAACATTCTTTTTACCTGGATAACTGGAATAATTCTATTCTTGATGGAGATGTAAATTTATTTCATCCTTGCAGTTTAAAAAATATGACTGTGCAGCCAATCCGATGACCAAATAATAATCAGAAATTATTCCGTGACAAAATAATAGTCAGATATTATTCAGCAACACTGAAAAACACAGTGTTCTAAAATTTCTTTCTCTCTTCTGCTTATGAGGTCATTAGGAACTTTTCTGTTTGGACTTCCACATTCAGGGCAACGTTTAACATTTGGACTTGAATATTCAGAGTGCATTTCAAGCTTTCTCCATGTTCTCTATCTGAGGTATAACAACAGTTATTAATAAACAGTGACCAAATTCATGTATCTGATTAAATGGTTCTTTGGGGTTTTAAGTGTCAGCCAAAATCAGCTACTTATGATTTATTTAATAAAACATAGTTAAAACAATGGCATGTATGTTGAAGCCCAATTGGTGAATTCTGGCACCAATTAATATGTTTGTTTGTTTGTTTGTTTGTTTGTTTGTTTGTTTATTGGGATTTATATGCCGCCCTTTTCCCTGAGGGGACTCAGGGCGGCTTACAACCACAGGGGAGGGGAAGTGCAAGGTCAAAACAAACACTTTGTGAACAAAAGAAAAATAATAAAACACAACTTTCATTCAACAATCAAACACTCGGGCGGGTAATTGAAGCCTATCCCCAGGCCTGCTGGGAGAGCCAGATCTTGAGGGCTGCGCGGAAGGTCTGGATCGTGGTGAGGGTGCGGATCTCCATGGGGAGCTCGTTCCATAGGGTCGGGGCAGCAACAGAAAAGGCTCTCCTCCGTGTAGTCGCCAGTCGACATTGACTGGCAGATGGAATTCGGAGGAGGCCCAGTCTGTGCGATCTGATTGGTCGATTTAGGGAGGTAATATGTCACTCTTGCAAATCCTTTCAGAGTGCAGATAGCAACTGTGCTAGCATTGCAATCTTACATTGACAGTTAACAATTCAACCTGTTTTGTGATCTATTTCCTATTACCTAAGAACATTCCTTTGTTATTCTCAACAATTATTTCCTGTCTGGCATATACAAGATTACAATAGTACAATAAATTAACCAAAGTCTCTTGCTGCCTTGGCCAATACTAAAGTGTTGAATAAGCTTATATTTCTGGCTAGAGGTCAGAGATTCTTCTCCTCTTCTGTACTTGCAGGACAATTTACTCATATTTATTTCCTTTGTATTTGAAAATAAAAATAATAAGTAAAGCAAATATATATTTTTAGATTACCAAAACCTATCTGGGGATTGGTGAACATATTTCTAATAAAAGCAACAGTAAGCATTATTCACAGTGAATTCGAGGATACAATATTTTAACATTTAACATTTCAAAGGTTATTTAATTTAGATTAGATATAATATTATTTACTCCGCTCTTTTTTGGTAACAGTGTAATCTTCTCAGGCTTGAGGAAGTAAATAGGATGTTAAAGAGGATTTGATTGATCAAATGATCACACAGTCATTACCTCTCTTTTATTTTATTTTCCAAGTTTTTGTACTCCCCATCTCCCTTAAAGAAAGACTTTGAGCAATGTACAATTATGGTTTATTACATATAACAAAGAGAAAATAGGTGGCTAGGTTCAGGAAGTATTCAACCGCTCTTTAAAAATAGGAAGTCTAACTTCCAGAAGAAATGTATGTTGGGCTTTAAAAAATTTAATGTAATAATAATAGGACAACTGCAATGGCGCCTTTCTCAGTCAAGATGCTTTGTAAAGTGATATACTAGGTGTAGGCAGTCTTAGGTAAGATTACTTTTCGTATCTCATTTTAGTGGGACTTTAGATTATTTGGATCTAATGTAAGATAGACGTGCAGACACATGACATTTATTATGAGAGGGACAGTTGGATGTGAATTTGTTTATTCTCTTTCACATTTATTGATTATTGATACTATCAACTACAATATTCTTTTGGTGCAGTGGTTCAAATTGGGCATTGGTTGGACTGCTGTTTGCTTATATAGCATATTCTTTTGGAGCCAGGTATGCTAGTTTGGATTCTGCCCACAGTAATAAACTGACTTGAGACTAACAAACTAAATCTCCATGCAGGTAAAACAAGACAATGTTCAAGGCCAGTTGTTTGGTCCAGGTGACAAAAGGAGGAATTCTGGGAGGATTTTTTCTAGAGGAATTGTTCTCTCTATGAAAGATCAAATATATAGCTTGAATTTATCAGTGGTTATGTGATGCTTCTGTTCTGGAGATGATATATAGTCATCATATTTGGTAATCATGGATAGCCTAATCCTTGATTAATTTTTCTAATCAACTTTTAACGCCATCCAGTTGTCCCAAAAGTGCTTTTTCTTTTTCAAGAAGCAACTGCACATTGTGGTTTTTCTCTGAAGACATTTTGCTTCTCATCCAAGAAACTTCTTCATCTCTGAGCTGAAGAAGCTTCTTGGATGAGAAGCAAAATGTCTTCAAAGAAAAACTAGAAAGTCCAGTTGCCTCTTGAAAAAGAAAAAGCACCTTGATCTGGATGACCAAGAATCTCCATAGACCATCCAGTTGGTTGCATCAATTACATTTTGTAATAGTGAATTCAATATGTGCCTCAAGAAGAAACCATTATTTTTGCTTATCTCAAATGTTCACCATTGAAGCGAATTATATGATACAGGAAGTTAATATTATGTAAGATGGAAGGGGAGAAACTTCTGTTTCTCCACACCACCACTTTTCTGTCTCTCTGTCATGCCTGTTATTTGCCTTCCATACTACGCTTCCCAGCTGCAACATATGACTGTGAAAGTTGGACCATAAGAAAGGCTGAGAGCCAAAGAATTGAGGCCTGTGAACTATGGTGCTAGAGAAGACTCCTGCGAGTCCCTTGGACTGCAAGTTGATCAAAACGGTCAGTCCTAGAGGAGATCAACCCTGACTGCTCTTTAGAAGGCCAGATTCTGAAGATGAAACTCAAATGCTTTGGCCATCTAATGAGAAGAAAGGACTCACTGGAGAAGATCATAATGCTGGGAAAGATTGAGGGCAAAAGAAAAGGGGACGACACAAAATGAGAAGGCTGGATGAGTCATCAAAGCAGAAGTTGTGACCTTAAATAGACTCCAGAGGATGGTAGAGGACAGGAAGGCCTGGAGGAACGTTGTTCATGGGGTCGTGATAGGTCGGATACAACTTCACAACTAGCAACAACAACTAACTACTATGCTAAAAAGGCTTCAAAGCTTTTCTGTTTTTTTCCTTCCATGAAGTCATGTCCAATTGTCAGAGACTGCTGGACAAGTTCCTGCAGTTTGCTCAGCAAAGTTTTTCATAAGTAGACAGCCTTTGCCTCTTTCCTAGGGCTGAGAGAGAGTGAATGACTCAAGGTCAATCAGTTGGCTCCATGCCAAGGCAGGACTAGAACTCCCAGTTTCTGGTCTGGTATCTTAACCATTATATCAAACTGGCTCTCAGTTTTTCTATATGGGCAGGGAAACTGTTCTACTGGTCCCTTGATAATTTTTTAGATTCTCATTTCTGCATTTTTCAAGCTTTATTATGTATTTTCTAAAATGTGATTACCAGAGTGCATAGCTTCCAAGTATGGCCATACCATATAAGGTACTGTATGATGAAGCTGGCATTATTATTTTCAGTTCCTTCCCAGTTAACCCCAGAATTTGTTGTTTTCACAGTATCAAAATATATGCATTGAATTTTTTCTTCAATATTCTATTATTTATGTTAAGAAAAACTTAGGTAACTTTTGTGGTTTTAATATTAATTTTACTTGAAGAAGATGTAAATGAGAAATAAGATGGGATCCTGCAACAACCTGATAGAATAGATATATTGAGGCTAAACAATAGTTTCCTGGCATCATTTTTTTCAGATTCAGGCTCTCCAGAAAAGAATGACATGAGACAATTAATCCGGAAGGATATCAGCTATTGCCTCCTTCCAGAATAAATGTTATCTCAGTAAACAAACATTGCCAGGAAAAGTACATGTTGAATCCCGTTTTTTTTCTTAGACTAGACACTAGAGCATTAATTATCAAGGTAGTTGTCTTATCTACTATAGATGTATTACATAGTATAGTTTTTATTGATGTTTCACATCTTGTTGTTAGCTGATATATCATTTGTGGTTTTAAATTATTACTTTCTTTGGAGATGTATTAAAACATGCATAAAACATAGATTTCATAGCAGGACTGGGAACTCTGCTACAAAAAAAACCAACCCTGCTCCATATTACACATAGTTGAATTTCGGACTTTTCTTTGTTCTTTAATGAGGCAATGATTGTGGGAGACCTGAACACAGCATGCCACTAGCACCTAATCAAGTTCAGCTATTGTAGAGAGACAGAGAAAATAGACTGTAATGACATTTATTCGGACAGAGCCTGGGAAACATACCAAATCTATAACTGTAAATACTATAACTTACTTGACAAGTGTTTGGCAATTATATAAATATTGGCAATACCCAAGCAAAAAATGGAACCATGGTACAAGAAATTGTCTTTCAGCTATTAAGGAAAACTAGCCTCACTGTTGACTTCCTTATATGGTCTGCTCCATCAGACTGCTGAAGCCTTCCCAGCATGACATTCTCCATCTCTGAAACGTTCTATCCAGGGGGTGGGGTTGCTGTGTGGGTGTGGCCATGGTGGGCATAGCCTAGCCCTAGTCGGTCTCCTGCATCATGGCGGGGGTGGGTGGGTGGGTCGTTTTTGCCTTCCCTGGGCTCTGGAGGCTTTCCTTGAGCCTTCAAGAGGGCGAAAACTGCCTCCCCAGGCTCTGGAGGCCCTCTGGAGGTCAGAAATGGGCCTTCCTGAACTTCTAGTAGTCCTGTTTTTCGCCCTCCCTGAGACTCCATGAGCACCCTGCAATTACCTGTATCCAAAATGGGATGCCTGGGGACTCCTGGGTGGGGTGGGGTGGGCAGGGCCAACCAGGAATGGGATTTTGGGGTTCTCCGAACTGCATAGAATCTTAGCTAGAGGTTGTCCCAAACCCCTGCAAATCCCCAGCAGCCCACCCCTGGTCCTATCTATATTCACAGGGATTGCCCCTCACTTACTGTAGAATCAGATGTCTTTATCTTGATCGGGCTGTTTGGCATTATAGTCAAGAATTGGGAACTTGGGAATTGGGCACTTAAGAAATTTTCTAAATATTTGATCAACAAAAGAACTGAACATCCTGAAAAGAACAGGAAGAAATCTCTGACAGAATCCTTATCAACTGCTGAAGTGGATGACCAGGAAGCGCCAATCTTATCAATGTTTCCCCTCGACTCTTTTCTGATCCTGTTATTGTTCTAAAAAAAAAGTCATTAAAGTCATTGGATCCTGGATGACTATTCAGTGCTGGTTAGTATCTCCCATTCTTTCCCCTTGCAGTACTGTTTGACATGTGCAGTGATTTGCCATTCATTTTTACTGTATATGTAAATATCCAGTAAAATTTATTGGAAGATTAATTTGATTTATTTGAAGATCTCCAGTACATTTAGCAATTCTGAGGCGATTACTAAGCATGTGATATCTTGCTTGAAATGCCACTTTTGTATCATGGCAAGGAATCTTGAGGGAACTTTCATTGATTTCCTTCCCTAAGTTCTAGAATTCTGGAGTGTATAAAGTAAATGCCTCTCACATGAGGACAACAGAAAGGCTTACCTGGCTTCTGATGCATCATACTTGAATGAGGAATGTGGACTAAAACTTAGCCAGTATTTTTCTGTGCATGTATATGCAAAGAAGATGTATATCTAGGCAGAAAATGCGGTGTAGGTCACCTGTTTTGCAAAAACAAAACAGCCATGGCGAGTTCAAAACTGCAGCTGGTTTAAATTCTTCCACCTGCCTACATCATTTTCATAATAACCACGACTGGAAAAAACATATATGCATACATGTATTTCACCATGGGATAAACAAATAACTGTTTTAAAGGGAGAGAGGGGTTTGGAAGGGGAAAGGGCTAAAATCTTCCTCTATACAGAAAATTGTTCTGAAATTTCCACTTCCTTTGTGGTGGCTTTTAATAAAGAACAGTTGAATTTCCAGTTGTGGAGTCCAATGTCACACCTCCTAGGTCTCTTTTAACTCTTAAAATAGGCTATTTTAAACACTCTTTTGATCCATAGTAAAATATTGTGAAGCTGAAATGCCTGCATTTAAAATAGGTATTCCAATTTACATTTTGAATGTGCATTTCCCACCTCTCTCCCCCTCCCTGCCTCATAAGGCAGCTGAAGATATTAAGATGCAGCTTACACACACACACACACACACACACACACACACACACTGAATTTACAAACTGCAAGGATTTCAAAGGAGCCGTGTGTTCTTTCCTATCAATGCTTGAAAGAGTCCCAGAGAAATGAAGAATCATTACATATCCTTTCTGATGATCCAGTTTTATTTTTAGTGATGGAAAGACAGGCATCACATTAATAAACCTGAGGGTGAAGTCTACTAGAGCAAAAGACTTAAGCAAAGTGAATCATTTTATTTTTTGGAATGTTTAGAAATTATAATTAAAAATAACAGGAAAAGTCATGAACTTAACCTAACCAACATGATTACATCATTGTTTTCTAAACATCACATCTTATTCAGGTTTTTTTTTCTGAATTGGAGTCATACTTTACTCTTGTTCAGGGAGAGGAATATATATTTGAATATGTATAGATTATGATTTACTCTTTCTCAAGGGCATCTCCCTCCTCTGTTTCTCTGTAAGTTCCTGATCTAGATATATCCATTGATTGGATAAAGGCATGCCCAAAGAAATTATTCTCAGGAACAGCCAAAAAGGAGATCATGTCTGAAGATGAATAATTGTTCTACATGCCTACATTGCCAATGTTTCGAATTATTCATCATGTTTGATGTGATATTGCCCAGAAACTGATTAGAAGGCACGGTCATGAATTGTATAGAGCTGCAATGGATAATCTCCTTTGTGGGGGGACAGTCTAGGTTCATGCCTAAATTTACTACTTGAACCAAGTTAGCATGTTCTGACACATATTTTGGAAATAATTAGCTTCTCTTTTATTAATGACAGCTTTAGAATTGGTTCTAATTTATCACTAAGAAAAAGTATAAAAGTCATCAATGTCACTTGAAGAACAGTCCTACTAATTGAAAGAAGTGTTTAATCAGTAAATTCTTTTTTTAAAAACCTATAGGTAGTCCTCGTATAGTGGCCATAATTGGGACTAGCAACTCAATTGTACAGTGAAACAGTTACTAAGTGAAACTGTGTTATGATTTTACTTCAGTTTTTCTTTGCTTTATAAGCCTGCAAAGATCATAAATGCAAAGGATTAATCACAAAGCTACTTTTTCACCACTGTCAAAACTGTGATGAAAACGGTTGCTATATGAGGCAGTTGGACCACCTGTACTAATTTTTGCAAACCGAGGTAGGAAGTGTTCAGGATTGGTTTTAACTCCCGTTAGAGGTTTCTCATATTCAGTTCACTTTGAAACTAAGGAACAATGCAACATTGTATGCATGTCAAATGTTAAGTGGGACTTCTAAGCAAGGCATGGTTTTCCTGCTGACAGGACTTTTTTCTCTGCAGTAAAAAATATTGACCATATATACAAATATGTGGTGTCTTACATGAGATTATATTTAATTCAGCAGTATAAACTGATTCAAAAAGGGAAGACACCTAGGCCACTTTTCTTGTCATCTATTAGGTTCACCTTATTGAAAAAAGGAATATTTTTTTTAAAAAAGTTGACAGTTGCCATGCAGCAAAACCAAAGCTCTAGCACTGCCTTGATAAAAATGAATTATAAAGTAAACACCACAGGCCTTCTTGGAAATTAAAAAAAGGGGGACAGCTGCAGTTTTGTTTAGAAATGTGTCCACCTGCAAGAGTGTTGACGGAGGTAATGCATGTGACAGCAAGCAGTGCAGGAAGGAAACAGCCTTGAGTGGGTAGTGGGAACAACTTCACACACTCGACTCTCAAGAAGCAGGAGTTTTGTGACTGGCCGTGCTCCCAAGGCAGCCGTTTTGTGAGAGTACAGGTGGTCCTTGACTTACAACAGTTCATTTAATGACCATTCGAAGTAACAACGGCAGTAGGAAAAAAGTGACCTATAACCGTTTTTCATTCTTAGGACCATTGCACTCTCTCCATGGTCACATGATCAAAATTCGGGTGCTTGGCAGTTGACTCATATTTACGACAGTGGCAGTATCCCAGAGTCATGTGATCCCCTTCAGTGACCTTCTCGATGGGGAAGTCAGATTTACCTAACAACCATGTTACCTAACCATTGGCAGCGATTCACTTAACCCACTGTGGCAAGAAAGATGGTAAAATGGGGAGGAGTCAAACTCACTTAACAAGGGCAGCAGAAATTTGGGGCTCTCTTAGGTCAAGGACTACCTGTATGCCATCATGGCATCCAATCAAAATTTGTCCCCCTATTTCCAAAAAGCTGAAGCCTGAAAGGGGCCCTCAGAAAAGCAGGCAGCCTTGATGGGAGAAGCCAGGACAGCTGACAGGCTAGTCAGCCTTCAGCAAAGGCAGGAGGCTTCCAAAGTTATCACCCTTCGAGGCGCCTCCTCCTCCTCCCTCTTTGCTTTGCCAAATCTCCAGCCTCGAGGTCGCTTCACGTGCTCTGGCCGCGGGGGGGCTTTCAGAGGGGAAATCTTATTTTCCACGCTCCTTCGAGCCCCGCGTCGTCCCAAGAAGTCAGCGCCAGGCGAAGGGAGACGCCCACTCCGCCAACTAAGAGGAAAAGCGCGCAAAAGGCGAAGCCTGGGACTCTTCCCCACCTTCTTCCAGAGGGAACCAGCAGCGGCAACCGCCAGCCCCTCTCCGCCTCACGCTCGGGCTCCGCCATTCCTCCAGAACCACCCTCTGCATGCTGCTGAGGGCAGCTGGTGGTAGCCAGGGCGCGAGCCCCGCTGCTTTTCCCCCTCCCTCGCCGCGCCTCGCCTCGCCGCGCCTGCCCGTTTGTGACCCCTCAGCCTAGACGCGCCGCGGAGAGGCGAGGCGAGGCGAGGCTAAGAGGGCATTTCGGGCCGGCGGCGGAGACAATGAACAGCGGCAAAAGCGAGCAAGAGCTCAGCCCGGCCGAGCCGAACTTGCAAGAGGAAGAGGTACCTGCTCGAAAAGGAGAGGCGGTGGTTGAATTGGCCGCTTTGGGGTGGAGTGGGGTGGTGGTGGGGGACGACACACTTTCCGAGCGGGGTGTCAAGGCGCGCCACGATGATATATTGGGGAGCCCTCGGCAAAAGGTTCGGGGAATAAGAGGTGTCACTTTTGAGCGGGCAGCTTCTTTGCTGCGGGGCTTTTTCTGACACACACACATACACACACACACCCGCCTGTAAGAGCCCATTGACACTTGGCCCGGTTTTGGAGACGAGAGAGATTGCGCAACCTTTGCAAAAAACGAAAGGAGTTTCGAATGTTCCAAACGGCATCGCTGGCGGACCATTCTTGAGATTCTGGAAGTTGGTGGAGAGTGGGCTTGGGACATACCTCCTGGAAGATTGAAATGCTGAATCTAGTGTCCGCAGCAATCGGCTGGTTTTAAAGCAGCGTATTCCTTTAAAAAGCTAGGCACCCAGATTAATAGATAACGTATCGGGCGCATTCTTTTCCGATGAGTTAAGATGCGGAAAACTCGTAGAAGAATTTGGGTAAATTTTAATCCGCAATGGCATATGCAGGGAGGGGGGGGGGGAAACTGCAATGAAACAAAATAAAAACGTTAGTCATGGATCATTTGCAGGTTAGCAGTATCCCGTGATTTAGCAGCCTGGGTTCTGTATACGTTTGCTTTCAAATAAATATTTCCAGGGAGGTGCGTGTTTTCTAAGTGTGCAGTCTTGCACAGGTGTGTTCGGAAGTAAGGTTTGCGTTAAATGGAATTTATGTCCATGCAAGTAAATAACAGCGTTTAAACATGTGGTTCATGTAATTTTGAAAAGGTTGCATTTCTTTAAAAGTTGTACATTTCTAAGATATTTAATAAATTCGAAATCAGTTTAGATATATATTTGGATAGTACACGTTAATACTATGAACATGGTGGCTATCTTTTGAAATTATAACATAATATTGGTCTTTGTAAAATGCAATTGTTTAAACTATAGAGTGACAGACATTCAAAAATCAATCTTGGAGCACCGTGAGAGAATCTTAGTTTTTTCTTGTGACTTTGTCAGAAAAAAACATGTTACTCATAGTTTTGGCGTTAGTAAGACAGTTGCAATTAATTACTAGTAATACACACAGGCATATTCAGAAAGAGAATAATTTTATTTTGGGAAAAATAATACTCCCCAGATAAACAGTATTTCTAAAGCCTATCTATAGGTTTCTTCATTGATTGCTATAGATAACTTTTGACACACTAACTGGTTACCAAGTGATAATACCATTTAGATAAAAATAATACCATTTAGATAAAAAATGGAAAATAAGGTTTCTATAACATATTGTAATCTACAGCATAAGAGGCTATTTTAAAAAAATGTTGAAAAACTATATTTAATCTGGATTTACTTTCAGATCTTTATAGGTATTTATTTACTTCACTTTTTATCATATCTGGGAAGAGAAAGCTCATAATATATCATTGTTAAACCTTTCTACACTGTGAGCAGATTTCATAGTTTTATTGTGTAACTAGTGTTTTTTTTTATTGTAGAACTCTGAAGTTGTGAAACAGGGTATTGTTGCAGGATATATCTGCATGGCTATCAGATAAGGTGTATCCTTTCTTCTAGTAATGCCAATTATGGGGCATGTTTGCTTTTAGAAACAAAGCGAAGGGCATTTTCAGAGACCTAGAAATAGGGAAATTTTTAAAAGAACACTATTACTCCAGCATTCCTCCCAAGATGATATTCAAACACAGACTCTCATTACTTTTGCAGTAGCAGGAGATAAAGCACACAGTTCTGTTTTAAGAGCCCCTTGTTTTATAGAGAGGCAGGTTAATTTAAGATTCCATTCCAATGTTATTCTTTAATATTTGTGTTATGTAGGGTTGACTTGAATTTTGACATGGATTCCAGGAAAAGAGCCGCTGCTTTAAAAGTTGCACACTGAATTCTACAAAACCTTTTTGGAATTGAATCTGAAGTGCTGTATGGGTCTTGACAGCAAAACCAATTACTAAAAAGGAAGGAAGGAAAGGACAACCCTTTCCTTAGAATATCTGCCCCCGTAAGATTTGATGGAGATAATATAAAAGATTAAATGTGCTTCAAAGGTGGGCAGAAACTGGACACACTATACCAAGAGTGTTTTTCCCCCTCAGATATTTTAAAATGAGACACATGTTCATATTTAGCTTCCTACAGCTGCACAGTCTACAGTAATAATGCTAAACCTTGGCAAATGAAAGTATGGTATAAATGAAAGAGAAAATAAGTTAAGTGATGGGAACTATTCTGTCATTCAATCGACTTTGGGTGATACAAACTAGCTTGGTAATTTAATTGACAAGTATTCTTGAACGCTCCTATTGTTTTTTCCCAATAGAAGTGTGTTTACTTCATTGACATACTCAATACATCCTATTATTTTCCTCAAAATTATTTTTCAAAATGCGCTTCGTCCTAAGGCTCCCATAGTAGGATAGCTGTACAGTGTCCGTGTCTGCAATGACAAGCTAGATAAGTATGTTTTAGCATGTTTTGTCAATCCAGACCTGGTGGTCAGTTTATGATTCAGTGAGGTACGTGAAACGTGAACAGTGAATTAAGCAGGTAACCCCTAAGTGAGGATGTGGAAACCATGTACGGTAAATACAACAAGCCAACATAGCTGCTTCTCTGCTTGTTTTTTTGACTCGGGGCATTAACGCTGAGCCTATGTAACACGAGGGGTTACATGTCAGAACCCTAGAGCTATTTCAGTAATCCAATGAGGAATTCTTAGAAATTAGAAATTGTTACAATGAGTTTAAGAAAAAACACTGCAATATACTGTATCTTGTCTAATTTTACAAAAACAAATAAATGTGGCTAAAGTCAGACATGAATCCAAGTTTCCATTTCCAGAGCTTATATCTTTTTAATATACTATCATATCTTCAGGATCAGTTACAAGCAGAAGCGTCTTCATGATTAGTGCGGATGTGCTAATAGTTTAATTATATGAAATATACATCAGCTAAAACTAATTGTTTAAACAGGATAATACATGGACAGAAAAAAAAGTAGAGGTCCTGGAAGAATGTTTTGTTAAATTCCCGAAACTAAAATCCAGCCTTTGTTTCTTAAAGTTCAGAAAGTTCAACCTTTCAATTTTCCAACAGTTTCAAAAGAGTTCAGCTATTACTAATAGTGCTAAATGAAACATTTGAAACTATATTAAATGAAAACAAAAATGCGTAAGTTATTTAAGGATTTGATAGTAATTTTTGATTGAATTAGTGCTATTCAAAATCAGTCTAATTCCAATTCTAAAAATTATTTTTACTTCTAGCAGAAGGATATGTTTAATTTTTAAGGACTGGACCACTGTTCCATTTTTGTAATATTATTGAGGGGATACTAGTAACAATATTTACTTAATATTTTTTGTTATTATACCAAAAGGTTTCTTGGTTGTTTTTTTTAAGTTATTGTGCATATAAGTAGCTTATTCATCAAAGCATGTTGCTATCAAATGATATACCTGGGTCACTTGCAAAATATTAAGGATCACTAATATGCTTATGGATCTCTTATCTGGTTCTCTCCAGGCTTCTCTATTGATACCATCCATAAAGCTTGGACACTATCTTTTTTGGTAAATAGGTAACTCTACAATTTCTCCTCCTCTCCACAAAAAAGATAGTTGTGGTCTCAAAATTCTCAATATGGCCATTTATCACAATTCTCTCTTTAAATCTTCTCAGCAAAATCAGAAAGTGCTTCCTTCATATAGATGCATCTCACAGATAAACCTCCCCTCTCCAATTTCCAATGTATGGATGTCCGTCAATATAAAGTAAATGAAATTAAAAAATAACGAATCACCCTATCTACCATATTTTTCAGAGTATAAGATGCACCAAGATTTTGAAGAGGCAATTTTTTTTTAAAAAAAAGTAGGTAGGTAGATAGAGGGATAGAGAGGGAGAGAAAGAGAAATACAGTAGGGAGGGAGGGAGAGAGAGTAGGTAGGTAGGTAGGTAGGTAGGTAGGTAGGTAGATAAAGGGATAGAGAGAGAGAGAGAAATAGAGAGAGATAGAGAGATAGAGAAATACAGTAGGTAGGGGGAGAGAGAGAGAGTAAGTAGGTTGGTAGGGAGAGGGATAGAGAGAGAAAGAGTGTGTGTGAGAGAGAAATACAGTAAATAGGCAGGGAGAGAGATAGGTAGGTTGGTAGGTAGGGGGATAGAGAGAGAAATAGAGAGAGAGAGATAAATACAGTAGATAGGTAGGAAGAGAGAGAGAGTAGGTAGATGTTTCCGGACGTGCAGATCCATGTGCTGGAGAAGGAAATCGCTGACAATCTGCAGCACCTAAGACTTTGTTTCTGCTGGCACAGCACTTGATCAATGTAATTCTCATCAATCAGTTAAAAGGAAAAAAAGTTTTTGCACTCTGCAAATCTCCCCAAAACGGCCCGTTTTTCGCAAAAATGGGCCCGTTTTTTTAAAAGGCATGAATAGTCTTGGGGGAGGGCTTGCAGAGTGCTCCTGGGGGGGGACGAGCAAAAAAACAACCCGTTTTTCATGAAAATGGGCCCTTTTTTTGACAAAACAAATGCACGCATAGCCCTATGGAGCGTTATAGAGTGCTGCTGGGGGGTGGGGGCAAAAAGGCCCCATTTTTGCTCATTTCTGCCCTCCCTAGCCCCCAAGAGCTGTCTGAAAGCCTCCATAAGGGTATGCACGGCCATTTTGGTGAAGGGGCAGGGCTTCGGGAGACAAAAAATGCTGTATTCGATGTATAAGACGCACCCAGATTTTCAGCCTCTTTTTTGAGGAAAAAAATGTGTGTCTTGTACTCTGAAAAATACGGTACCTATTTGATTAAAGTAAAACAAAACAAAACTTTATTACTTTCAATTTAAAGAAGTGTATGTTAATTTAATCTTTAAAAGGGGCTACTAAAATGTATTAAAATGTATTCTCAAAAGCATGTTATATGCATGCAAGTATACATATTCATCCTTTTTGGGGTAAGTAACTTTATGCAAAAGGTGGAATAAAAAATAGAAGAAAAAATATTGAAAGTAGGAGATAAGAAATCAAAGAGAGACCTAACTAAATCTGGTTTTTATGAACACTTTTTTACTTATATCTTTTTATCTTGGAAAGCTATCATTGCTTCCACTATGTCTGTACATTGGTTTTTGTTCTTTAAGTTTTTTTTCAGTTTCTCATCAATCCATTCAACCATAACTTTCTTGGTCTTCTTTCCTTTTCACCCATTCCTTTCATTTTGCTTTACAAGTAATTATTTTTCACAACATGTCCAAACTATTTCAATTTACTCCTTTTTTCATACTATTTATTCACTATTATATTCAAGCCACATCCATTCATTATTCTTTTTCTTCTTGTTAACTGCCACAGATATTTCTTAATTTCCTCAATCCCATTTCGTTCAACTTATTTTTATGCTTCTCTTGACAAATCTCAACCCTTGCTCCCACATAATAAAGTGGGCAGAACGGCCATTTTTGTTTCTTTCAACATTCCTTTTTCATAACAAATATACGTTACCTACTGCCTTTCTTAGACCATCCCATATGTCTTTAAATTTCTTCAATCACTTTCCTATCTTTAATAAACATTTTTTCCAAAATATGCAATTCATCTGTTTGCTGTATTTTTATTTATGGATAAGTTAAAATAGTTCAATCTTTTCAAATACCTTTATTGAAAACACTGCATGACATTGCTGTTTCTTACTGTAACTTTGTAATGAACATTCATTAACTAATACAGTTCAGAACCAATAATAAATTTATATGTCTTAATATATCAAATGTGAATACAGTTCATAATGGCCAAACAGAAGTCTGATGAATACAATATGATCACCCCCAAAACCTTGTAAAAGAAATTCATTTTTGCATTACTGTGCAGGTACTCCTTGTGTCTGCTCCATTAAACTGCTTCACTTAATGACCCCTCCCATGCCTGCTTTCCCAATGCTATCATGAAATGAACCCACCAATTGTTAAATGGAACATAGGGTGTCTTGTGTGTGGGAGATCCTGGGAGGCCTAATGCTGTAGTGGTTAAATTGAAACCCGATCGCAAGTACCTTTGGAGGGTTATTGTTAAGTAACCAGTCATAAGTCGAGGACAGTACTGTACTGTACTTCAAAGGAGATCTCACAGATATGGTGTAATTGCTGTGAAGACCAGGTGGCATTTAATCAAACAAGTTGCAAAGATGGCAGTGATGAATTGAGGAACAGGCTCTTGTAAGGAAGGGGGAGAGCATTTAAGAGATTATAGTTTCCAGGTTATTCAATGCTTTAACAATCAAACAAACACTCAGAATTGGTCCTTGAAATAACCTGGCAACGATTGTACCTGGTATAGCATAAAAGACAAGTTGGTAGCTCTAATAGCCACATTTGGAATCTGTCTATCACTATACCCAAATTGTTATCCCCTGCATAGAAGATACGTAGTTCAATTCATCTATCCTTGCTGCTAAAACCTTCATATATTAGTAGCAACAATAATTCCTTACCCTCTTATGGTTGTTTTATGTATGTATTTCAATGTGTAATGATTTCTGCCAGATACTGTTGAACTTCATTTACTCTCTGACTAATATCCTGGTCCATTAAGATAATTCTTTTTAGTCAATCCCCTGGACTCATGGACAATGCAAAGCAAAGCAAAGCAAAGCAAATCGTCTCTAGAGTCCCCAGTACGTTTGCATTTCCTTCCCCATGAACTGAAACATTTATTTATATTGCCCACTCTTAAACTTGATAAGACATTTCTTTACCACTGGTTGTAAATTTTGTTTAGTTTGGGGTTTTCTCAGAAGGATATCTAACTTTTGTGATGCAAAAACAGACTAAGCATAATCTTTAATGTACTAAAATCCATCAGATGAATGAAGAATTACTCTGTTTGGCAAATGTGCTTTCGTGGATGAAAATCCATCAATTGCATGAAGTGTTAGTCAGTTGGAAGATGTATGTGGCTGCAGAGGAATTATAAGCAGTGAGGTCACTTATGTGGCCATGAAATGCAAACAATTTGGCATAAAACTTTTAATAGGTAGGGGGGGAAAGCACAGTGATTATTCACATAAGCAGTAATTAAATGGGAAACCATCATCTCCATTCAAACACAAACAGAATCAAACATTTTGATGTGATCTATGTGAAATTGTTTATCACCAATAACTTGTGTTCTAGTGCTTCAGGAAATAGGCTCAGTTTATGAAAGCATATACTGCAACACTTTTTATAATCATTTTAAAAAACTGAGTACTTCCTCAAGTTGAGTTTAACTCCTGCTAATGTCATGGACATTTGAATTTCCTGACAGTTATTAATCAGTGGAATGGCTTGCCTTTAGAAGTTGTGGATGCTCCCTCACTGGAGATTTTTAAGAAAAATGAGACCATTTGTCTAAAATACCATTTGTCTAAAATGGTAATTAGTCTCCTGCTTATGCATGGAGTTGGAAGATACCCAAGGTCCCTCCCAACTCCCTTTATTCTGTTATTCTATTACCTTTTGGGTAACAATAAGAAATGCTTTGCTTTGTTTTTTCCAAGATGCTTTTTCAGCTTCCCAATCTAGCCTAAAGGCCTGGTATTTCCAAACAAGTATTAACCAAATACATTCTGCTTAGCTTCTCTGAGTCAGCCAAAGTTGGCTATGTCCCACTCCTTGTTGTAGATTTACTTGATATCTTTTAGATATCCTTTTTCAGCCAAGAATTATTCCAATATATGTATATGTTAGGAGTTTACAAACCTAATTTAAAAATATTCGTTCTGTCAATGCCTTAAAGAGTGTTCTTGCTCAGGATTCAAATGGCTGGGCATAGGATTCTTACAGTAATGGTTGGAGGTGGCAGAAAACACTTTCCCCTCCACCATTTCTGAAAGATTTCTTGGTATGGTGCAAATGGGCACCATCCACTTCAAATAAGAATTGAAGTGACCTATAAAATAATACAAAAGTTACTTTCTCTCTCCCCACCCTGTAGTGTGTATCTTCTGCCATACATGCCAATGTTTGCCTTTCATGTGCTTTAAGCCTTCAGAAGTTGGAAACTTCAGCTTCTATCAGCTCCAACTAGCATGGCAAAATCGGAATTGTAACTGAAAATATCTGGAGGGCAATACATTACCTTTTTCTTCTCTAATCAGTTAGAGCTCAGGTTAGTTCTACTTACCATTCCTCACAATTGTAAATGTTGAGTCTTTTCCAAAAATGGCTGCTGAATGGTAGGAATCCCCCCCCCCCATCTGATGATTTTGCTGTCAGTGTTCTTTGTTCTTTGGCAGTGCTGCTCCCTGGTTTGAATGGGAGCACTTGGGAATGAACCAAGATAGCTTTCAAACAGCTGTTGACTCACCTGGAAAGGAGAGTCTTGAAGATTCCAAGTTGCCTGTGAGATTGGTGGGAAAATCACCTGTCATCCATCTTCATCATTTTCTTAAGCATGCCTCGGTTTTAACTTTTTGAAACTTTTGTTTCATTTTAATTTTTATCTTTAAAAGTTGACTAATTAGTTGAATGATGATTTATTTTAACCCCCTGCTGGACTTTATCTGTTCTTTTTTTTCTTTGTTGTTTCGAATAACTTTTGCTTTTATGTAAGGAAAACATGGGGTGTTCTTAAGTAGTGGAAGTGTTTTTATCCATATTGGACTCTTACTATGGGGTTTTTGCATCTTACTAATTTGCAAAATCTTTGGAGCTTTTTTTAATTTTTAATTTAACTTTGGATTGAAATATTCAGAAAATATCTTCCCTGTTTTATCTTTTTTTCGCACTGCAAATTCCTGTGTTATCTATTGTTAAATTATACAGAGCAACAATGTATCATTACAGGCAAGCAAATACAATAACAGTTTGTTAACATAGGGTTTTTAAACTTTATTCTTGCTGTTTATTATTATTGTTATGTCATTAATATAGTATATAGATGACAGGTGAGTAACTTGCAACTGGATTTAGTCGTTTAAAAAATTGGACAGCCTTTTTTGCAAGGAGCAGGAAACTAATATATTTGTAATAATTAACCAGTAGTTAACAGGGGGGGGTGTAATATGTGTATATCCATTAGTGATATACACTTTTTAAATGACTTGTTTTGTGTTTTTTCTTTGCTTTTTAAAATTTTGGAGTTTTATATTTGTATTTGAATGTTTGTATCTTGAATGTGGGGCTGTTACAGTCTGAAATATTGACAAAATGAAATTTGAAATACATTATTGTGACAGCTTTCCCATTAATACATTTTATTTATTTTTTATTTTTCACATTCTCTCAAAGAGGGACTCTGGGCAGTGTACAATAAAATGTTAAAATATAAAACAGTATATATTGTTGTTTTAACTATTCAGTTGAGTCCACTACTGCCAGTTCACTTGTGGCTGCGCCGCACACACTGGCTTGATGCGTAGTGCAATAAACGTTGCTCTGCACATGCGCAGAAGCAAAATACAAGATGGCAGCATTTATGGTGCCACCCGGAGAACTAGTTAGGGGGTGTGGCAAGCCTGGGTTGCTGCCGGTTCCAGTGACCCAGGCCACCAAACCACTAACGCTTCAGCCGAACCAGGCTGAACTGGTAGGAACCCACCTCTGGTTGAGTCTGATTCTTGGCAACTTTATAGACTGCCTCGTCAAGCACAGCTTCTTTCAGAATTTGAATGTTCATCTTTGTGTCAGCTTTGATGTCGTCAAGCCAGTGTTTTCCTTGCTTGCCCCTTCTTGTTCCACTAACAATTCCTAGCATCATAGACTTCTCCAATGAATTAGCACATATGGCATAGCCAAAACAAATCAGATGTAGTTTGTGATTTGGGCTTCTAAAATTTAAAAGCAAGAGATTAACATTTGTTAAAAGGTGAAGGGTGGGCTTTCAGGGGAGTAATCAGCCCCATAGCTGAGTGCTCCCCGGTCTCCCTACCTGATGCCATAGAACCATGTCTTGACTCCTTTTTGGAAGGCCAGGGTAGTGGGAGCCTGTTTCACTACTGGGGGAAGACTGTCCCATAGGGTTGGGCAACAGCAGAGAAAGCTTTCTTCCTAGACCCCCACCAGTCAGAATTCTTTAATTGACGGGTCTGCAATATTTATTCATTTATATTTCACATTTCTAAACCACTCACTTCCCTCAAAGACATTTGTTTTTAACCTGACTGGGTGGTATAGACTGAAGTAATGGGACAAAGACCCATAACCTGCATGTTTTCTTGTACCTTTCTTCATGACAGGCATATATATCAACATTTATTTATTTGACTATTTATTATTATTTTTATGCTGCATTTATTATTTTTTATAACAACTCAAGGCAGAGAACATACCTAATATTCCTTACTCCTGCTATAATTCTCAGCCTGTACTACCATCTGCATCTGTAAATGTTCTAGTTGATTGTGCTGCATGTCCCCATCTTCAGGATCTTATTATATTGTTGGTTTGATTCCAATATGGGCTTCTGGTGGTGCTCATATGTACAGACTGTGCTTGTATTGCTTAAAGGAGATGTTAGCAATAAACAAAGAATTTTCTTTTCAAAACTCTATTCACCTGTTTCCTGTAATGTTATGTTTGCCAAATCCAGATCTTCCTGTAGTTCCTGTAATAGAGATCCCCCCCCCATCTTTTGCATTCTAATGACCTATTAGTAGTACTTTGTCTTTCTTAACATTGCCTTTAGCACTAGCAATTTGCAATAGAATTCCTTGATGGTTTCCACCATTGTCTCTATAGTAGGTTCATACATTTATGTAATATTGATGTTTAACTGGCTATCCAGTAACTTTGATAGAGATGAATGTGTCATTTGTGTCCATGTACCATGTACTAAACTCTATTGAATAGAAAGTATTATTTTCATTCCGTTGTATGATCTTACTATCTAATCATCTTACCCATTTGTTCTTAAAACATATAGTTAAGTATGTTTCATTTCTCATCGGACCTTTTCAAGTTTTTCTTAGGATCCTGTTTCTCACTAATCATGCCTCAGTTGCAGATGTCTTTGTAAAACAAGGAACTTCTCTTTCAATAATGGCACTGTCACTGATCAAACTTTCTTTCAGCTTTCTTCTGGTCTTGTCATCATCTCCAAATCTTCTCATGAGCATTTGATGTTCTTCCCCGGTAAGCATGATGAGATAGCCCATGTTAACCCATTTTAATTCATGTTTTTATTATGCATTGATGACTTGACTTGCAGCTGGCTGCAGACAGATTTAATTAGATACTGTGTTTGCAGTCCTAGTTGAAGACAACCAGGCTATCCAGTTCTTGAATCATGTTCCTGCTTCTTTTTGATGATTCTTGATGCTTGAACTGGCTGACCACCCGATTTGGCATCTTATAACTCTTGGAACATTTTGGATGATGAGCTGTGTTTAGCTCCTTTCAGGCAAACTGTCTTTATTAGACATTAGATTAGAATCACATTCCTGTCTGCCTAAACTCCAATAAATATTCTTCTAAAATACTGTGTTTATGTGTGTGCACATCAGCAATCTTGAAACAGAACATTATGTTTTGGAATTAAAAGACTCAGCCACCAATTTTTATGTATGCCAGAATTTCATTATTGGGGAGAGATCTGATGTGCAAAATGTGAGCAGACTTAACATTTTATGAGAATAAAATGGCACTGGCCATGCCAGTAGGTCAGAGATGGAGGGTGCAAGTGACTCTTTTGCAATTGCTCAAGTTGAAAATAAAATATCAATAGACATATTAGATGCTATGGTTCCTTGGATGTCAGTGAATGCAAAGCCAGGAAGAACAAAGTACGTGATCCAAGTTCAAGTAGATTTCCAACTTGAAATGGGAAACAAGGAAAGGACTTCAGTTGAGAGGTTTATCACTTACGGGTTAATCTGGAAGTTTAAATTGGTATTTACCAAGAGCCAAGGTGGCGCAGTGGTTAAAATGCAGCACTGCAGGCTACTGCTAGATCAGCAGGTCAGCGGTTCAAATCTCACCGGCTCAGGGTTGACTCAGCCTTCCATCCTTCCGAGGTGGGTAAAATGAGGACCCAGATTGTTGGGGGCAATATGCTGACTCTCTGTAAACCGCTTAGAGAGGCCTGAAAGGCCTATGAAGCGGTATATAAGTCCACTGCTATTTACAGTATTACCAGTAAAAAAAACCCACCTCACTGAATATTACTTCATGCAGGATTTAAAAGCAATAAATCAGATTATCGTTTCTCCAGTTACTTTCCAATTAAACAGAAGTTGATGTCTTATTTTGCCCTGGATTTGCCTCACTTGACAAAGCCTTTTCAGCTGTTTGTACATAAACAAAGGCGAGTGGCTGCTGGAATACTAACATCAATGCTGAGCAGGTGGCAATGCCCTATGGCATATTTTTCCCAAGAAGGTGGACTCAGAAGCAGCAAGATTGCCAGCTTGCCTACAAGCTGCTGCTTACATGGGTATTCTGGTAAAAGCTGCAGAAAAATTAACTCTTGTCCAGCCAATGACTGTATACTGTATGTGCCACATTCTGTATTAACAATGTTGGAACAGAAAGGAAGTCCCTGGTTTACTCCATGCAGGATGACCAATTAGCGGACAATATTCCTGGACAATTCTATTATCATCTGGTCACTACTACAACACTTAATTTAGCAAACCACCTGGCACAAAATGAGCAGGAATAATTTGAACATGACTGTGTACATGTGATTGAAATTACCTACTCTGGCTGCCCTGATCTGAAAGATGGTCCATTACTCAATGAAGAGCTGGAGTACTTTGTACATAGCACTATATAGTCTAGGGAGGAGGAGACCAGAATATGTAGTGGTCACAAATTGTGTGTGTGGTGGCGGGGTGGAGGTAGTAAAAGCCAACCCTCTATCTCCTCACATCTCTGGTCAAAAAGCAGAACTGTTTGCAAAGTTTCATGTTTTTTGGAGCATTGGAATATTGCATGGCACACTGGGCTTTGTGCAAAGAGAAGGCATTGATGAGTGAAGCTGGTAGAGGTATGAAACATGTAGAAGAAGTTTTGATGCTTCTGGAATATATAACTAAAACACACAGCTGTTCATACATTGAAAAGGAAGTGATCCCATCCCTAAAGGAAATCATAAGACTGGAGAGATAGCTAGTTATAGTTGCCCCAAAAGATCTAAAGTCAAGATTGAAATGTTGACTCAAGCTACTTTACTGGATCACCCACAGTACACTGAAAGGCATCAAGCTGGAGTAAGAAGGCTCTCTAGTGTTCTGATAAAGGGTTATTCAGGAAAAAATGTGGTACCATAGGTCCTCATATGACAAATGATACAGGACCTTCATCACGCTGATCATCAAAGTGTAACTGTAATGCGGGGTGGGGTGGGGGCTTTACTATCCAGACAAATTGTGATTCTGGGACTACATCCAGAAGCTGAAGGGGGGCGGCACAATGTGAAATCTGCTTAAAGAATAATCCAAAAATTTTAAGGAAAAGTTCACTGGGTTTGCAATCACCTGGAGATGCCTAGCAAGTGAACTTTACAGAATTATCTAGCACACAAGGATATCTATACCTGCTTGTTTTTGTGGACATGTTTTCAGGATAGCCCAAAGCCTCTTCCTGCAGGAACAACAAAGCTAGAGAAGTGGCCATGCAGAAATCATTGCAAGGTTCCAAGTGCCTTGAACAATAGGATCAGATTACAGGCCACAATTCATTTCCCAAGCGACCCAGCAAGCGACAAAGGTCTTGCAGATCAGCTGGAAGCTACATTCTTTTTGGGGACTCCATAGCTGTGAGCAAATTGAAGCAATAAACCAGACCTTTAAATGCCATTTTTCCAAACTCTGTCAAGAAGCCCAATTAACATGGCCACAGGCTCTATTGTTAGCCTTGATGAGAATTAGGGTATCACATAGAGGTAAACTACCCTGTTTCCCTGAAAATAAGACCTCCCTGGATAATAAACCCAATTGGACTTTTGAGCACATGCGCTAAAATAAGCCCTCCCTGAAAATATTGCAACCCAGCAGCAGCCATGAGGTGACCATACTCACTGCTTCCTGCACCTCAAAAATAATAATACCTCCCCGAAAATAAGGCCAAGTGCTTATTTCGGGGGTCAAAAGAAAATAAAACCCGTTCTTATTTTCGGAGAAACATGGTAGGAATTATCCCTTTTGAGATTCTAAATGGAAAAGCTTATCCAGTGGCTTCACTAGTAGCACATGGTACTCAAGTGTCTTGTGGGAAATGAAATGCTTAAACAGTGTATGAGTCACTGACAACCACCATGCCTCCTTAAAAAGATGTATTATAGTAACTGTAAAATATGGGTAAGGCCCTTGATCACTGCCAATACACCTGTTGGTTAAACGAAAACTTCAAGTGCCCCACAAGTTCAGCTGTCCATTGTTTTGGGACATTTTCTCCTGGTGGAGTGTCTGGCTCTGCTGTCCATTTTACTGATGTTGTGGTTTCATGGCTTGACTCCTCCTCCTCAGTCTTCTTTGTATATAGAAGAAGAAAACATATGTTATAGGTTTATTGAGATTTAGTTATTAAATAGTTTATAGATTATTTTGGTATTTAGTCTTCGAAATTAGACAAACCACTTTAGGCAGATTAATGGTAGAAGGATTAAAATACCAGATTTAAGTTTTGGGCTTCCTCAACCACCCCCCATTACGGATAGTGATTTACCAAAAATATTCCTCAGAACAATAGAAGGTAATCTACTAATCACGATAGGATTCCAGGTAGTAAGATTTTGTTTTGATCTACATACCAGTACTCTGGATGTGGTTCTAAACTCTGGCTAAGGATCTGCTTAGACCCCCTACGCACCTGGGGTCTATTACAATCCCACTTGGCAATAAGGAAGGGCTTAATTGGTCTTTGTACAGATGTGGGTCATTTGATAAAATCCAACCAAGCACTTTTATTGATAAAAGTGAAATTATTTTTAGCTCCCTTACAGCAATGAGAAATGATGAAATTTTGTCTCATTGGTATATGTGTCTTATAGAAAATTTATTTTTTTACTTCTGTTCTGCCCTGCAACACTGACAAGCATTTTGCTTTAAAACATCCCACCTGTTGCCCTAAAACATGTCAAGGTGAGAGAGCCACCATTTGCAATTGCCCTGAGTCTAAAACTGTTACTTGATCATATTATAGGCTGCATCCAGGTTGCTCTCAACAAGAGATTGTGGACACAGATTTGAATAGATGACTCTATTGCATTGCACTTTCTTCCAGGACAGGGAAGCATTTCTTAGCCAACATAGATGAAAAACACTTTCTTGCAAATTCCTTTTCCTCTTTGATTTTTAAGACCACTGGAAGCCCAAGTGAGAGTTATTTCATCGTGATCATCTGCTCAACTGGTGAGACAATTTCATTGTCAATATGTAGTTTCACATAGCTGCCAATTTGCAACTAAAAGACTGTTGGGTGTGTACACATTTGCCTGCCAACCTAATGGAGGGTATGCCACTTATTGATATTAACTTGGGGTTTAATCATCCTACTATTTTAGAGGTATATCAGTTCTCCATTACTGGGGTGCACAATAGGTTAATCAATGTATGGGCCATCAGTGAAATTCTTGAGCAGGGAAGCAGACATTGCCTTTTTTGACCAACCCCTTGAATAAACACCTTTTTTGTGAATAACACCACTAACTGGGCCTGGATTTATAAGGATTCTGCTATCTTGAAACCCAGGACAGTTCCATGATTCAGATGGTTTTGGATTTGTGAATATATTGCATATAAAATTTTGCCTCCTACATGGTATGGATGTATACTTTTGGGATCCTGTTTCCAGTTGTTAGTATACAGTCCCATCCCATTTTTCCAGGTGGCACCTTTCTGTCTTCCCCCTTCCATACATAATGCCTTAGTGGAAAAGCAATCTCCTTTGTATTCTCTCTTTTGCAGGTTTTATCTTCCATTGGTATTGCTGAATTGGAATTTGCCCTCCTTAATATTTTGGCATCTCTTGAGATTTATGCAGATGTTACAGCAGACACCCTTAGTCAGTTACAAGTAGAAGTTACCTCCTTTTCACAAATAGCCATCTAAAACCCTTATGGCCTTAGATTTTTTATTAGCAATTCAGGGAGGTCTCTGTGCTTTTGTCAACTCTAATTGCTGCTGTTATATTGACTAGCAGGGTAAGATTCTTACTGAGATTCAAGTAATCCTTAAACCCGTGATGGCAAACCTATGGCACATGTGCTGGAAGTAACGTGCAGAGCCATCTCTCCGGGCACGTGACCTGGAACCTGGAGCCTATTGCTCTTCCAGGTCCTGGCGCACTGGGCAGCTGGTTTTCACATGTGCAGGAGCACCGGAAACCAGAAGAACAGCTGCTGGGTGCACATGCATGCACCGGGAGGATGGTCTTCTGGTTTCCAGCGTGTGCATGTGCACCATCCAGCTGCTCTTCTCATGCAAGCGCACCAGAAACCGGAAGACCAGGTGGATGGTATGCATGCATGCTCCAGAAAGTGGAAGATCTTCCTGGTGCGTGCATATGCCCCGAGCAGCTGCTCTTCCGGTTTCTAGCACGTGCGCACGTGCATACACGCACTCCCGTTTCAGCACTTGGTGCTGAAAATGTTCTCCAACACTGCCTTAAACAGTCTTCTAATTTGCATATCACTGTGCACACTGATGATTCCTATTTTGAATTTTGGAATGCCTTATATCTTGTACCAAATTTGGGGTGGTTAAAATTTTTATTTGTGTGTGTGTGTGTGTATGTGTGTGTGTGTGTGTGTGTGTGTATTAGTGTTGAATTTATGACATGCTGTTGTATTCAATATCTTCCCACTTTGATGTCTTCTTGTGCCCAAAGTTTGTCCATTGCTTTAAAATAAACCACAATATTATGGTGATCAATCAGTGGTTCTCTATTGACACTTTTTATAGGCTGGTGAACCACATGGTTCTTTTTGTTCTCCTTTTCAACAGTCTAACTTTTAGAAACATAACACCAGCAAATCTGTGAGGTATGTGACCTTGTGTGTTTTGACATTGGGTAACCCTCAAGGCGGAGGGGATTGATGAGATAGTGCTTTTTACTCAATATATCTATGTTTTTATCCATGTAATGATAATCAATTTTAATTCATGTTATTATTTAGTACATAGCTATCTATAGTTATGGTATTTTGTACCTGTTGGTAGTGCCTTCACCGCTTGGTTAACCTGTTTGTTGCATAGATATCATGGCACTAGAGAAAAACCAGACCATTTGCCTTTGTACTTAGGAATGCCTGTTAATGTGATAGATAAGACCTTAGTCACTGGTTACTTAGGAATACTTCCATATTAGTTCAAATATTAATTAACTTGATTTTTAAAATTGCATTTAAATATATATTTGATAATCAATGAGACATGGCTGCATATGTTGGAGATACAGAAAACATGTATAAAGTACAAGATAATTATGAAGTGGAAATCTGGAATTGGATAAGCTGATTCAAACATTGGATATCATTTCTTTTATTTTTTTAGACATTTCATTTCTTTTCTAAATGGAAGTCATTTCCAGTAGAGCTAACATTAGAATGACAACCCGTAAAACTCAAAGTATAAGGCTGACCTTCAACTGAGCCCCAAATTTCTGTTCCTAAACAAGGCAGCTGTTAAGTGAATTGCACCCCGTTTTACAATCTTTTTTGCCATAATTGTTAAGCGAACCACTACACTTGTAAAATGAATCATAAAAGCATGTTAAAATACTCTGAAATTTTGGTACTTTTTCATATTGACATGTTTTAAAACATTCCTTTGTATCAGAATATGTTAGTTACACATATTTCTGATTATTGTGGATTGAAATCCTCAGTACATATTTTTCCAATCCCATCTTTAGCTTTCCTGTTCTGCTGGCCTCCCTCTTCTTCGGCACCCTAGCACAGAAGATTTCGGAACCTACGTGATATTATTTTCTGGGTTCCATTTGATAAATAGGGAAAGTAACAAGACTGGTAAGGGGAAGGAGATCCAGTATGCATCCACTGGAGGGCTCTGTTGGGAGGTGTTTTAAAGGTGATTCTCATCTGTTCCCCAGCTTGTGCTCACATCAGTGGTTGCCTTTGTCCAAGGAAATATATATAACACAAATATTTGCAAATCTGTTCCTTGAACAGCTGTGTTTTTCAGATCACCAGCAAAAAAGAATATCCAGTGTTTTCATGTATTGCAATTTTATCTAAAAACTAGGCTGCTCGACTGTTGTTCTTGAAAAAAAAGGAGCTCCTGTTTGCATATAGCTATCCTAATTTCTGGAAGGTTACAGAAATGTATGAGTGGAAATGGTCAGCCTGATTTTTAAAACAGGAATAAGGAAAACAAGGCTCTCCAGATGTCCCAGCCAGCACTCCTAGCCAATATGGACAGTAATGTGGGATGCTAGATTTGGAGCTCAACAACATCTGGAAGGTCACAGGTCCTCCACCTTTGTGTTCAAAGAAGAAACTAAATTCCTTCAGTGTTTTATACAAATATTTGAAGGGAAAATGCTTGATTGTTTACCTTTTAAAAATGAAAAAAAAAAACTACGGACTTGCCAGATGTTTCCACAAATATTATTTTCTATCCGTACTTCTTACAAATGAGACCACAAAAATCTAACAGCTCACAAATTCTATTTTTCCTGGTTTGCCAACTCACAGATCTGCAAGTATCAGCTGTTTTACAAAAGCCCCTTTTAGTCACCTGAAGATTCTGTTTTTATTAATAATGGAAAGTGAGTTAACTTAGTGACACAGAATCCAAGAATTTTGGAGGTCAGACATCAATAAATAAGAAGGCGAGAAAATAGCTGACAGTGTTCTTTATCCTGTGTGGATCCATGACTCTTCTTTGCTGTTATGAAGGCCAGCCAAGAGAGGCTGTCAAGGGTCTCTTCCCATCCTGCAGGCTGTATGGGCTTAGATGGGGAGGAAGCAGTTCCAATTCAATCCTACTAAGACTGAGCACTTGTGGATATTAATCTTCAAATATAGTTTATATAATTAAATCTCTGTTACAGTCATAGACCAGCATAAGGAAAGCGAGATACAAACATTTTTTTTTAAAACTAAAAAATATTAAAACCTGGGTTAGGCTTTTGGTGTTGTCAGCCATATTTGTCATTTTGTTCTTTTCCCAGTTTGTTTGTATTTACCTTGTTCTTATTAATATGATATATTTTTTCCTGTATGTTTATTATGAGCTTCCCAGAGTATTTCAGAAATCGGGTGTCACCTAAATCAAATAAAGAAAGAAATAGACTATGCCTCTGTGTGTTGACATTGTTTTCGTAGCTTTGAAGTTCTACTTCCTGTGCAGATAGAATGGGATCATGTCCTAAGTTTTGAGACAAATATGCTTGTGTAAAAAAAAAAAAATCTGAGTGCAAGACATTGAAAGATTCTCAGCCTTGTACTTGCAAGCTAGTAATTTTTGTGGGTATATTTGCCAGGCTGATTGAGATAGCTTTATAGCATGGGTAGAAATTATGTGATGACAAGGGATCACACGTAATATGAAACCAAAGGCTATGATTTATAAGTGGTGCTACAGGTCATGCCAATGATTCTGTTTCTTGGGTTTGGAATGGGGAGATGGGGATTTTTTTTTTCTTTTTGGAGAAAAAGTTAAATGTTCTACTGCACAATTATTGTGAATTTCATGTCCCAAAGTGTCAGGGAGCCATGCCATCAGTTTTTAACCGTTGGTCAGAGAAGACTTCAGAAAAAAGTTTGTGGAGGCAGATTGTCCATTAGTTTTATTTGGATAAAACTTAATCTTTTGTTTTTAAGAGATAAGAATACAAAGTAATCTGTTTGGGGCCAGATTTATTAATAAATAAATCATTAACGATGTAAAGACACAAGGATGATTTAGTGCCATCAGTTTCTACTGAATTTCGAACAGAAGGTTTTAAAGATCCTTGCAGTGCTCATTGAGTACGCGATAATGCTTCTGTAATTTAAACACTTCTATCCATTACTTGCTATTTTATTTGTACTCTTATAGTACATGGATTCAGAGATCAAACCTTTATGGAGGGATTTAGAGTGCCAATTACTTGTCATATATACCTCTGTATTTGCAATTATAAAGGGTGATCTAAGAAATCCCAAAATCGGGATTGATGATTCAGTCTTTATGCTTATCATTATAGCTGGCTCATAAATAATGAAGATGCTCCAGGCTTAATTAAAACAGTTCAGTCTTTTTCAGTGTCAGGAAAAGCTTGAATTGTTCAGTTAAGATAAATCTATATACCCACAAGCACTCCGAATTGTGCTTTCTCAATGGTATCTGTATCACTGCACAGATTCACCGTTGTCACATAATATATATGTTGGTTTGGTATCACCTCATAAATACCTTACAACAGGATTTAAGAATGCTATATTATATGACACTTTCTTCCAAATAATAGCAGCCTTTTTATGCCTTCCTACTGAAAAACAGGTCATTTTGTTCCAGCAAGTATGATATTAATCAGTAGCCCAGTTATAGAGACACACTAATACTATCTTTCAGTTGCACTAAGCTTGTAAGAGTAATATATGGATTTTTAAGATTTTTCTGTAAAATCCTCAAATGTGAAGAAAGAAAACAGAAATGTATCCTTTCAGTGGTGGGATTCAATTTTTTTTTACTATCGGTTCTGTGGGGGTGACTTGGTGGGCGTGGCAGGGGAAGGATACTGTAAAATCTCCATTCTCACCCCACTCCAGGGCAAGGTTACTACAAAATCCCCATTCCCTTGCGATCAGCTGGGATTTGGGAGGCAGAGAATAGATGGAAGCGAGGCCAGTCAGAGGTGGTATTTACTGGTTCTCCAAACTACTCAAAATTTCTACTACCAATTCTACAGAACTGGTCAGAACCTGCTGAATGCCACTTCTGTATCCTGGCAAATGTTATCTATGCCACATCCAAGCTTTTGCTTGGTAATGGATTGCTGAGGGTTGAGGACAGAGTTTGGTTCTCTGTGATTGGAATAGAATAGAATAGAACAGAACAGAACACTTTATTTGGCCAAGTTTGATTAGCACATAAGGAACTTGTCTCCAGTATAGAACCTTTCAGTATTCATGCAAAGCAACAGATTAATAATAACTGTAATAACGATAAAACCAATAAGAGGGAGTAGTAAAACAGATAATAAGGATGATAATAATAATAATAATAATAATAATAATAATAATAATAATAATACCACAGCCATGCTACATGGGTAAATATACGTAGACATTAGTGATGTGAGAATTAGCTGCTCAGCATAGTGATGGCATGAGGGAAAAATTAGGTCTAATTGTTTTGGCATGCAATGCCCTACAGCAGCATCCCTAGGGGAGGAATTGAAACAGTTTATGTCCAGGATGTGAGGGGTCTGTAGATATTTTCTCAGCTCTCCTTTGGACCCTCTCAATATATAGATCTTCTATGGAAAGCAGGGTGGTTGCAGTTTTTTGCTTCTGCAGTGCTAACTATCCATTGGAGTTTGTACCTGTTTGATTGTAGTAGAAAACCAAATAGTTCTAAAAGTACAAAATACAGACTCAGTACAGGTAATCCTCGACTTAAACAGTTCATTTAATAACCATTCAAAGTTACAAAGTTAAATCAAAGTGATTTATGACCTATTTTCACATTTGCGACCATTGTAGCGTCCCTGAGGTTATGTGATCAAAATTCAGACTCTTGGCAACTGGTTCATATTTATGACGGTTGCAACATCCTGAGATCATGTGATCACCTCTTGTGACCTTCTGACAAGCAAAGTCAATGGGGAAGCCAGATTCATTAAATAACTAGATTTAGATTTAGATTTTAGATTTAGATTTAGATTTAAAGTTTATTTATATGCAGCCCTTTTCCCTGGGGGGACTCAGGGCGGCTTACAACTTAAAAAGGGGGGGGAGACAAATTTTTAACATATAAGACAAATACATAATTAAAACACAACATTCATACTATTCGGGCGGGTTGTAGTCTTAACCCCAGGCCTGACGGGATAGCCAAGTTCTGAGGGCTGTGCGGAAGGTCTGGAGGGTGGTGAGGGTATGAATTTCCATGGGGAGATCATTCCATAGGGTCGGAGCTGCCGCCGAGAAGGCTCTCCTCCGCGTAGTTGCCAGTCGACATTGACCGGCAGATGGGACTCGGAGGAGGCCTAACCGGTGAGATCTAATAGGTCGTGTGGAGGTAATAGGCAGTAGGCGGTCTCTCAAGTATCCAGATCCACTACCATGGAGGGCTTTATAGGTGGCAAGTAGCACCTTGAAGCGCACCCGGAGATCGACAGGTAGCCAGTGCAGCTCGCGGAGGATAGATGTTATGTGGGTGAAACGAGGTGCACCCACAATTGCTCACGTGGCCGCATTCTGGACTAGCTGAAGTCGCCGAATACTCTTCAAGGGCAGCCCCATGTAGAGCACATTGCAGTATTCCAGCCTAGAGGTCACAAGGGCACCAGTGACTGTTGTGAGAGCCTCCCGGTTCAGGTAGGGGCGCAACTGGTGGACCAGGCGAACCTGGGCAAATGCCCCCCTGGTCACAGCTGACAAGTGATGTTCGAAAGTCAGCTGTGGGTCCAGGAGGACTCCCAAGTTGCGGACCCTGTCTGAGGGGCGTAGTGTTTGACCCCCCAGCCTGACTAACTTAACACCTGTAGTGATTCACTTAACAACTGAGCCAAGAAAAGTCATGAAATGGGGCAAAATTCACTTAGCAAATGTTTCACTTAACAGAAATTTTGGGCTCAATTGTGGTCATAAGTGGAGGACTACCAGTAATTCCTCTGCAAAACTGCATCAGTAGCTCCTGGGGCTGTCTGAATTTTATGAGTTGATGCAGGAAGAATATTCTTTGTTGTGCCTTTTTAATGATGGTTCTAATATTAGGTGTCCATTTCAAGTCCTGGGAAATTATAGAACAACAAAATTGAAGGATTCTACTGCTGCTGCTTTAAGTTAAATTAAACCACTGCTTTAA